>NW_020700254.1:2362-4677 GCF_002925995.2 Terrapene triunguis | reverse complement strand
GGTTAAAAAGTCCCCGACAAATTTGGCGACTCCGCCGGGACTTGTCTGACTCTCCGGTGCAGGATCAGACTCTGAAGCAACGCAGCGCGCATCCTCCGGCTTCGAGGAGCCTTGCCCGGTAACCTGATCCCTGCGTCGGCGATAAGGCGAGTCCTGTGAACCAGCTGAAGCCCGTAGAAACCCAGCAACGTCCACCTACCCGTTGAGTAGGATCCAGGTCTTCGGGGTTAGAGTCCCTGGATAAGGTAAGCGATCGCCGAAGAGGGGTTAGAGTCCCCAGAGAGGGGTTAGAGTCCCCGGGAAAAGGGGTTAGAGTCCCCGGGAAAAGGGGTTAGAGTCCCTACAGGCTAAATGGGACAATTTGGCAGTAAGTGCCCGGGGGACGCCCCGTTGTCTCTGGTACTTTGAGATTGAAAGGAAATCTCTGGAACAACCGGTTTGACTAAATCTAAGATGAGAAACTTATGCCAAATTCAATGGCCCTCCTTTACTACCCATTTGTCCCCGACTAAGGACTGGCCAAGGTGTGGAACTTTTTCTGCTGACAGGATGGATTCCCTCAGGGATATTCTGGTTGATCTTAGACCGGGACAAATGGATTATTTATTTGTATGGTATAACTATAAATCAAAACAAAAAACTGCTTTCAGCCCCAGCTGGCTGTGAAAAAATATAGACAGAGGCAAACCAAAGACAATACAAGTTACAAGTGCTGAGATTACATTTGCAAAGCTTAACTGTCCAGTGAGATCCAACAGTCTGCCTTTGAGACCCTGGAGCTGGCGTGGTTTGGGGACGCTGTGAAGAAGCAACAGGCAGCCGGCCTGGACTGGAATCTCTGAAAGAAACGCCGCAGGAGACCCCAGGGTGGACGGTTCAGCAAGAAAAGCAGGATCGGGCCCAAGCGGGCAGTCAACAGATAGATTAGAAAACAGGTTGGAAACTTTAAGGGCATAGTGGAAGAAAAGGAGTAAGTAATTATAAGCATGGCGATTTCAAATCCCCAGGACAATAATTGGAATGGTAAAATCTGAGTTGATTGGGTGTCATTTTGGGAAACAAGCAAGTGAAGAAAAAAAAAAAGAGAGTGAGAAGTTAACTCTATAGTTGCTAGAGGGAATTAAGCAGTGAAACTTGGTAAGAATTTCTGTAAGTAATCCAGGCAAGAGGTTATTTAAGTGGAATTATTCGACTATGAATAGTTTAGTCGAATTTGCTGAAGAACACTCCTGCTGTGTACAATCTGTATTTTATAAGTTTAAGATGAATTGGTATTGTTTAAAGTTGCAAAACCGAGAATACTTTTGCCAGACACAGGAAACTAGTGTTGTTTAATATGGTGTTTAGCATTTAATCCTTAAGGTGACTTAATGCTTTACAAGATTTAAGATTTACCTGCAGCAGGGTAGTCAAAGCCAGGAGAATAAAAGATTTGAATTTGTTTTTGGGTAACAAAATAGCAGATAAAAGATCTGGTAAAGAGAGAGAAGGACAGTGCCCCTGGCTCTGTGTGGTCGAGCTGTCACTTTGCTGTGGGTGCATGGAGATTTTGTAAGCATAAAAGAAACAGTTACACCTTGTGTAGAAATTAATGTGGCTAGCATTGTGGAAATTGAATTGTGGAGAAAATGTGCATTTTCCCCAGAACATGTGCAGTGTATATTGTAGCAGAGGTAAAAGAAATGCAAACCTACCAATATAGGTTGCGTTGTCTTTTTCAGATCACTGTGTGCTTGAAAGCAGGAATTAGAAGTAAAAGGCAATCAAAAGTCTGGGAAAGTTAATTGTGTCCTTTTTTAAAGTAAGAATCTTTAAGCTGTGGATAGCTTTGGATCTGGAAGCAAGCCAGAAAGCATCTGTATTAATGCAAATTATCTAACTAATAAGATAGAAGCCACTGAAACCTGGGCTGCCTATAAAACAAATACAAGGAAATATGGGATAATTCCTCTGTTTTGCCTGAAATCAACAAGAGTATGTGTATATAAAGGAAATATTTTAAGCAAATAATGTCTTTCAAATCATCAGAGAAAACGGATGCCAGCTGAACAGCATTCAACGTACCATGCATTTACTGGTACAATAGAAATTATTTTTGTGTTCTATGTCCTGTCTTGTGGTGTTTGTCTTGTGGCCAAAATTGTTGTGTTTAATATTTTCATAAGACAGTCTAGTTCAAAATTAAATAAAAGGGTTAAATAAAAAAGCAGATACTTGTTTTATTCAACTTGGAATACAAAGTGTTTGGATAAATCAGGAAAAACGTGATATACTAAAGTCTAATACATTTGTTTAAGTAAAAAAAAAAAAAAAAA
>NW_020700254.1:0-2262 GCF_002925995.2 Terrapene triunguis | reverse complement strand
CTCCCCATATTGCCCATGGGATCCTTCTGGCTACCTCAGATTTCTAGCCAGAGGGCTGGGGAGGGAGGGAAGCTATTGGACACCAGAGGTTGTACCGAGTGGACTCCTCAAAAGTGGGAGTGCTTGTCCTGGTTTGTTGCTCCAAAGCTCTGTATATAAGTTATTTTACTGGAAGGGTGTATATGGCATACATTGAATAATAAGACTAATGTACTGTATAATGTCAATGAGTATGTGTTCATTGTTGGGAAAAGGTGTATGAGTGAAGAGTGGAAGTTTCCTTTGTAGGTTAAAAGAAGCCAAAAAGAAGAAGGAAAAAGAACAGAACGAGTTAACTGGAAAAAATAGCTAGCAAGCTCAGTCCAAAGATAAGACGCTGGCCTCATCCAAGGACACTGCCCACAGCTAAGACTTGGCTGAAAGCCAAGAAAAAGGGGGGCCTGAATGTGCCCAAGCAACTATGAGATCTGCAAAACACTGCCAGGCATTAATGAAATGTGTTAGGTTTCTTGTCTCACAGATAAAAGAAGTGCTACCCAAAGACCCTAGCAGCCCTGCCATTCATTGAAACCAGGAGACTGAGTCTACGTAAAGTCCATCAACGAAAGACTGCTTTGGCTCCACACTGGAAAGGCCCTTTCCAAGTCCTGTTAACCACCAACACTGCTGTGAAGTGCCAAGGACTGCCCACCTGGACCCATGCTTCTCACTGTAAAAAGACCCCTCCACCTCGGGAGGACTCTCCAACTGATGATCAGCCTATTCCTCCTTCTAGCTCTGCTGTGCCTTCTGGACAGCAGGAAAAAGAAAAAAAGACAAGGTGAAGTGCTAGTAACCTCTCCCTTGTCCACTGACAGACCTACTGTGCCTTTGGATTTTTTTCTAAAAGAAGCAAAACCATTACAGGGTGATGTGCTAGTAACCTCTCCCCTGTATAATGCTGAACCACGACTGTTTCAGAAAAAGAGAAGAAGGAACACTTGCTTCATTGAAACCACCAAAGTCCAGGGATTCCTGACTACAAGAGACATTAAGAACTGACCCCGGTGAAGAAACAAAGAATTATACACTGGCAGGAAAAAACTTGTGGGACCCATGCTTGGAAATGTGGTATAGTACTACACCAAAAAAAAATGTATTAGGATATCAGTGAACTGTGATTAACACTACACTAGGGAGTGTTAAATTTTCATTACCCTTATCCAGTTTCCAAATTACCTCTACATACCCAAATTGCTCAAAAGGGGCTGCTATTAAATTAGCACAACAGAGGGCTTGGGTTATTTCCTCTAGAAAGAAAAGAGACTTGACCGGATCCCTATGGAATGGGGCCAATAGTACAGCAGCAGTTTAAAATATTTTTAAAAACCAAAAACATGATAAGAAATTGGGGCAACTAAAGAAGGCCACAGGCCTTATTTCTGAGGCACAGCTAACCCAAGTACAGGCTAGAATTGGTGAGTTACATGTTATCTCCTCCTTTAGTTCTATGACCCAGAAGTTGCTGACAGAGATGGTATTAAATATCACTGAGGCTGGGAAGGCATTGCAGTGGGATCTAGCATGTTCAGGCTTGGCCCACTGCCCTTACAGACATATCAGGAGTACCATCTGATCTGTGGCCATGGAGACATACTTGGAGACTTTCTGGGTGGAAGTGCGAACATTCTCAATGCTCCTTCCAAGCATATGGACCGGTTGGGGGGGTGTGGGCTCCCACATACCGAATCCTGCCGGGTCCATGGGGAGGATGCATGTGGAATTGGGTAATTCACCGAGAAATCTGGGAAATTAGACTACCGCCAAAAGCCTTGGTGGACTTGGCAGCTGAACAGCGAAAACTAAGGCAAATGGTACTTCAAAACCGCCTGGCATTAAATATATTACTGGCTTCTCAGGGAGGAACATGTGCATTAATTGGACAGGAATGCTGCGTGTATGTCCCAGACATTTATAATGCCACTTGGGAAAGAGCAAACCACCTTATGGAGGTAGCAAAGGACCATGGAGGAAAACGGATTGAGTCCTGGTGGAGTAACCTGTTCAATTGGATTCCAGATATAGGTGGTTGGCTCCATAATGTACTCCGAAGCGCTGTTGTAATTATATGTGGCCTACTGGCCTTGTATGTAATAATAAAGGTTGGATGTTGGATGGGCACCAAGGTGTGTTCCGTCCAAAAGTAACCAACCCCAAGCTCACCACTCATGGCAGTTAGTTGTCCCAGGAGTCCCTCCAAGGTACTCCAGGGACAAAGGGGGG
>NW_020700253.1:0-5108 GCF_002925995.2 Terrapene triunguis | reverse complement strand
CGGTCAGACAACGAACCTTGCCGTCTGGGTTAAAAAGTCCCCGACAGATTTGGCGACTCCGCCGGGACTCGTCTGACTCTCCGGTGCAGGATCAGACTCTGAAGCAACGCAGCGCGCATCCTCCGGCTTCGAGGAGCCTTGCCCGGTAACCTGATCCCTGCGTCGGCGATAAGGCGAGTCCTGTGAACCAGCTGAAGCCCGTAGAAACCCAGCAACGTCCACCTACCCGTTGAGTAGGATCCAGGTCTTCGGGGTTAGAGTCCCTGGATAAGGTAAGCGATCGCCGAAGAGGGGTTAGAGTCCCCAGAGAGGGGTTAGAGTCCCCGGAGAGGGGTTAAAGTCCCCAGAGAGGGGTTAGAGTCCCCGGGAAAAGGGATTAGAGTCCCTACAGGCTAAATGGGACAATTTGGCAGTAAGTGCCCGGGGGACGCCCCGTTGTCTCTGGTACTTTGAGATTGAAAGGAAATCTCTGGAACAACCGGTTTGACTAAATCTAAGATGAGAAACTTATGCCAAATTCAATGGCCCTCCTTTACTACCCATTTGTCCCCGACTAAGGACTGGCCAAGGTGCGGAACTTTTTCTGCTGACAGGATGGATTCCCTCAGGGATATTCTGGTTGATCTTAGACCGGGACAAATGGATTATTTATTTGTATGGTATAACTATAAATCAAAAATAAAAACTGCTTTCAGCCCCAGCTGGCTGTGAAAAAATATAGACAGAGGCAAACCAAAGACAATACAAGTTACAAGTGCTGAGATTACATTTGCAAAGCTTAACTGTCCAGTGAGATCCAACAGTCTGCCTTTGAGACCCTGGAGCTGGCGTGGTTTGGGGACGCTGTGAAGAAGCAACAGGCAGCCGGCCTGGACTGGAATCTCTGAAAGAGACGCCGCAGGAGACCCCAGGGTGGATGGTTCAGCAAGAAAAGCAGGATCGGGCCCAAGCGGGCAGTCAACAGATAGATTAGAAAACAGGTTGGAAACTTTAAGGGCATAGTGGAAGAAAAGGAGTAAGTAATTATAAGCATGGCGATTTCAAATCCTCAGGACAATAATTGGAATGGTAAAATCTGAGTTGATTGGTTGTCATTTTGGGAAACAAGCAAGTGAAGAAAAAAAAAAAGAGAGTGAGAAGTTAACTCTATAATTGCTAGAGGGAATTAAGCAGTGAAACTTGGTAAGAATTTCTGTAAGTAATCCAGGCAAGAGGTTATTTAAGTGGAATTATTCGACTATGAATAGTTTAGTCGAATTTGCTGAAGAACACTCCTGCTGTGTACAATCTGTATTTTATAAGTTTAAAATGAATTGGTATTGTTTAAAGTTGCAAAACCGAGAATACTTTTGCCAGACACAGGAAACTAGTGTTGTTTAATATGGTATTTAGCATTTAATCCTCAAGGTGACTTAATGCTTTACAAGATTTTAAAATGTTTTAAATAAAGACCAAAGGTTGTGGCTGCAGCAGGGTAGTCAAAGCCAGGAGAATAAAAGATTTGAATTTGTTTTTGGGTAACAAAATAGCAGATAAAAGATCTGGTAAAGAGAGAGAAGGACAGTGCCCCTGGCTCTGTGTGGTCGAGCTGTCACTTTGCTGTGGGTGCATGGAGATTTTGTAAGCATAAAAGAAACAGTTACACCTTGTGTAGAAATTAATGTGGCTAGCATTGTGGAAATTGAATTGTGGAGAAAATGTGCATTTTCCCCAGAACATGTGCAGTGTATATTGTAGCAGAGGTAAAAGAAATGCAAACCTACCAATATAGGTTGTGTTGTCTTTTTCAGATCACTGTGTGTTTGAAAGCAGGAATTAGAAGTAAAAGGCAATCAAAAGTCTGGGAAAGTTAATTGTGTCCTTTTTTAAAGTAAGAATCTTTAAGCTGTGGATAGCTTTGGATCTGGAAGCAAGCCAGAAAGCATCTGTATTAATGCAAATTATCTAACTAATAAGGTAGAAGCCACTGAAACCTGGGCTGCCTATAAAACAAATGCAAGGAAATATGGGGTAATTCCTCTGTTTTGCCTGAAATCAACAAGAGTATGTGTATATAAAGGAAATATTTTAAGCAAATAATGTCTTTCAAATCATCAGAGAAAACGGATGCCAGCTGAACAGCATTCAATGTACCATGCATTTACTGGCACAATAGGAATTATTTTTGTTTTCTATGGCCAAAACTGTTGTTAAAATTTGCACACCAACAGTCTTTGGAAGCAAGGACATGGAAGGTTAACCCACTCCCCATATTGCCCATGGGATCCTTCTGGCTACCTCAGATTTTTAGCCAGAGGGTGGGGAGGGAGGAAAGCTATTGAACACCAGAGGTTGTACCGAGTGGACTCCTCAAAAGTGGGAGTGCTTGTCCTGGTTTGTTGCTCCAAAGCTCTGTAATAAAGTTATTTTACTGGAAGAGTGTACATGGCATACCTTAAATAATAAGACTAATGTAAAAAAGTGTATAAGTGAAAAGTGAAAGTTTCCTTTGTAGGTTAAAAGAAGCCGAGAAAGGAAGAAGAGGAAAAAGCACGGAATGAGTTAACTGAGAGGAAAATACAGCTAGCAGGCTCATCCAAGGTCACAGCCAAAACTTGGCTGACCCCCAAGAAAAGGGGGGGAGGGCTTGAATGTGCCCAAGCAACTGAAATCTGCAAAACACTGCCAGGCATTAATGAAATGTGTTAGGTTTTTTTCACAGGTAGAGAAGCGCTCCCCAAAGGCCCTAGCACCCCTGCCATTAATTGAAACAAGAAGACTAAGTCTATGTAAAGTTCATCAACGAAAGACTGCTTTGACTCCATGCTGAAAAGGCCCTTTCCAAGTCCTGTTAACCACCAACACTGCTGTGAAGTGCCAAGGACTGCCTACCTGGACCCAGGCTTTTCACTGTAAAAAGACCCCTCCACCTCGGGAGGACTCTCCAACTGATGATCAGCCTATTCCTCCTTCTAACTCTGCTGTGCCTTCTGGACAGCAGGAAAAAGAAAAAAAGACAAGGTGAAGTGCTAGTAACCTCTCCCTTGTCCACTGACAGACCTACTGTGCCTTTGGATTTTTTTCTAAAAGAAGCAAAACCATTACAGGGTGATGTGCTAGTAACCTCTCCCCTGTATAATGCTGAACCACACTGTTTCAGGAAAAGAGAAGAAGGAACACTTGCTTCATTGAAATCACAAAGTCCAGGAATTCCTGACTACAAGAGACATTAAGAACTGACCCTGGTAAAGAAACAAAGAATTATACACTAGCAGAAAGAAACTTGTGGGACCCATGCTTGGGAACGTGGTATTGATTGGATTTTGGGGTTTATTCTACTGGCTGCGCCCTGTGTTTTGGATAAGTCCTTCAGCATGTATTGCCCTCCCTAATTGGATTTTAAATGACAAGTACCAAAGGCACCTTGTTGCCATTGCCCCTGCCATTTCCTCCATGACACTATTACCCCTGTAACACATCCAAATATAGACAATGCCACATAGTTAATATAATCAATGAGAGAGGCCCTTATTGTTATTTGGTCACCCAATTAGTGAATAATTAAACGAATACCCAAAGTTTGTTTTGCCACTGAAAATTTTACCTGCATAGAAATTATTCCAGTGACTAATAATGTGACCTGTACCTTATTGCAATTAATATCAATGACCCAGAAGTTGCTGACAGAGATGGTATTGAATATCACTGAGGCTGGGAAGGCATTGCAGTGGGATCTAGCATGTTCAGAAATTCAGAATTTCCTGAATGACCAGCTAATAGCCATTCAAAATAATCTAGAGCATCAGGCTTGGCCCCTTACAGACACATCAGGAGTACCATCTGATCTGTGGCCATGGAGACATACTTGGAGACTTTCTGGGTGGAAGTGCAGACGTTCTCAATGCTCCTTCCAAGCATATGGACCGGTTGGGGGGGGGTGTGGGCTCCCACATACCGAATCCTGCCGGGTCCATGGGGAGGATGCATGTGGAATTGGGTAATTGGGGGGAGGGATAGCTCAGTGGTTTGAGCATTGGCCTGCTAAACCCAGGGTTGTGAGTTCAATCCTTGAGGGGGCCACTTAGGGATCTGGGGCAAAATCAGAACTTGGTCCTGCTAGTGAAGGCAGGGGGCTGGACTCGATGACCTTTCAAGGTCCCTTCCAGTTCTAGGAGATGGGATATCTCCATTAATTTAATTCACCGAGAAATCTGGGAAATTAGACTACCGCCAAAAGCCTTGGTGGACTTGGCAGCTGAACAGCGAAAACTAAGGCAAATGGTACTTCAAAACCGCCTGCCATTAAATATATTACTGGCTTCTCAGGGAGGAACATGTGCATTAATTGGACAGGAATGCTGCGTGTATGTCCCAGACGTTTATAATGCCACTTGGGAAAGAGCAAACCACCTTATGGAGGTAGCAAAGGACCATGGAGGAAAACGGATTGAGTCCTGGTGGAGTAACCTGTTCAATTGGATTCCAGATATAGGTGGTTGGCTCCATAATGTACTCCGAAGCGCTGTTGTAATTATATGCGGCCTATTGGCCTTGTATGTAATAATAAAGGTTGGATGTTGGATGGGCACCAAGGTGTGTTCCGTCCAAAAGTAACCAACCCCAAGCTCACCACTCATGGCAGTTAGTTGTCCCAGGAGTCCCTCCAAGGTACTCCAGGGACAAAGGGGGGATTGTTAGGCCCAAAAATATGGAGTATAGTTGTTTGGCCAGCTTAGCCAAAGTTAGGCTAACAGTAGTTGCTGGGCCATTCCTGTCTCTCTGTGAAACCTGAGGGCATGCTTGCTTAAGCTGCAAAGAACAAGATAAGAGGTGGGGGCCGCATTCTTGTACCAGAAGTGCTAGGAACAGTTTGTTGGACAAATGGAGACTTGCAGTCTTCATTCCCTGTTTCTGTTCTTTATCTGTACCCAACTCCCTCTTTCCTCCCATCCTCTGGTGCATGACGAAAAAGCTGATAAGAAGCTGCTGAGGCATCATGAACTGTTTGTACTGTCAAAGAAGATAGATATGCATGAATATTAGAAGCTTTAACTAATAAGGGGGGGGGTTTGGGGTTTTAAGTTGCTTAACTATGACGCGACGGAACTGTCTATATAATCTCACTAGTT
>NW_020700252.1:4825-5997 GCF_002925995.2 Terrapene triunguis | reverse complement strand
GTCTGGGTTAAAAAGTCCCCGACAAATTTGGCGACTCCGCCGGGACTCGTCTGACTCTCCGGTGCAGGATCAGACTCTGAAGCAACGCAGCGCGCATCCTCCGGCTTCGAGGAGCCTTGCCCGGTAACCTGATCCCTGCATCGGCGATAAGGCGAGTCCTGTGAACCAGCTGAAGCCCGTAGAAACCCAGCAACGTCCACCTACCCATTGAGTAGGATCCAGGTCTTCGGGGTTAGAGTCCCTGGATAAGGTAAGCGATCGCCGAAGAGGGGTTAGAGTCCCCAGAGAGGGGTTAGAGTCCCCGAAGAGGGGTTAGAGTCCCCGGAAAGGGGTTAGAGTCCCTGGAGAGGGGTTAAAGTCCCCGGAAAGGGGTTAGAGTCCCCAGAGAGGGGTTAGAGTCCCTGGGAAAAGGGGTTAGAGTCCCTACAGGCTAAATGGGACAATTTGGCAGTAAGTGCCCGGGGGACGCCCCGTTGTCTCTGGTACTTTAAGATTGGAAGAAAATCTCTGGAATAACCGGTTTGACTAAATCTAAGATGAGAAACTTATGCCAAATTCAGTGGCCCTCCTTTACTACCCATTTGTCCCCGACTAAGGACTGGCCAAGGTGCGGAACTTTTTCTGCTGACAGGATGGATTCCCTCAGGGATATTCTGGTTGATCTTAGACCGGGACAAATGGATTATTTATTTGTATGTTATAACTATAAACCAAAAGAAAAACGGCTTTCAGCCCCAGCTGGCTGTGAAAAAATATAGACAAAGGCAAACCAAAGACAATACAAGTTACAAGTGCTGAGATTACATTTGCAAAGCTTAACTGTCCAGTGAGATCCAACAGTCTGCCTTTGAGACCCTGGAGCTGGCGTGGTTTGGGGACGCTGTGAAGAAGCAACAGGCAGCCGGCCTGGACTGGAATCTCTGAAAGAGACGCCGCAGGAGACCCCAGGGTGGACGGTTCAGCAAGAAAAGCAGGATCGGGCCCAAGCGGGCAGTCAACAAATAAATTAGAAAACAGGTTGGAAACTTTAAGGGCATAGTGGAAGAAAAGGAGTGAGTAATTATAAGCATGGCGATTTCAAATCCCCAGGACAATAATTGGAATGGTAAAATCTGAGTTGATTGGGTGTCATTTTGGGAAACAAGCAAGTGAAGAAAAAAAAAAAAAAAAAA
>NW_020700252.1:3269-4725 GCF_002925995.2 Terrapene triunguis | reverse complement strand
AAAAAAAAAAAAAAAAAAAAAAAAAAAAAAAAAAAAAAAGAGAGAGTAAGAAGTTAACTCTATAGTTGCTAGAGGGAATTAAGCAGTGAAACTTGGTAAGAATTTCTGTAAGTAATCCAGGCAAGAGGTTATTTAAGTGGAATTATTCGACTATGAATAGTTTAGTCGAATTTGCTGAAGAACACTCCTGCTGTGTACAATCTGTATTTTATAAGTTTAAGATGAATTGGTATTGTTTAAAGTTGCAAAACCGAGAATACTTTTGCCAGACACAGGAAACTAGTGTTGTTTAATATGGTGTTTAGCATCTAATCCTTAAGGTGACTTAATGCTTTACAAGATTTAAGATTTACCTGCAGCAGGGTAGTCAAAGCCAGGAAAATAAAAGATTTGAATTTGTTTTTGGGTAACAAAATAGCAGATAAAAAATCTGGTAAAGAGAGAAAAGGACAGTGCCCCTGGCTCTGTGTGGTCGAGCTGTCACTTTGCTGTGGGTGCATGGAGATTTTGTAAGCATAAAAGAAACAGTTACACCTTGTGTAGAAATTAATGTGGCTAGCATTGTGGAAATTGAATTGTGGAGAAAATGTGCATTTCCCCCAGAACATGTGCAGTGTATATTGTAGCAGAGGTAAAAGAAATGCAAACCTACCAATATAGGTTGTGTTGTCTTTTTCAGATCACTGTGTGTTTGAAAGCAGGAATTAAAAGTAAAAGGCAATCAAAAGTCTGGGAAAGTTAATTGTGTCCTTTTTTAAAGTAAGAATCTTTAAGCTGTGGATAGCTTTGGATCTGGAAGCAAGCCAAAAAGCATCTGTATTAATGCAAATTATCTAACTAATAAGGTAAAAGCCACTGAAACCTGGGCTGCCTATAAAACAAATACAAGGAAATATGGGGTAATTCCTCTGTTTTGCCTGAAATCAACAAGAGTATGTGTATATAAAGAAAATATTTTAAGCAAATAATGTCTTTCAAATCATCAGAGAAAACGGATGCCAGCTGAACAGCATTCAACGTACCATGCATTTACTGGTACAATAGGAATTATTTTTGTTTTCTATGGCCAAAATTGTTGTTAAAATTTGCATACCAACAGTCTTTGAAAGCAAGGACATGGAAGGTTAACCCACTCCCCATATTGCCCATGGGATCCTTCTGGCTACCTCAAATTTTTAGCCAGAGGGTGGGGAGGAAGGAAAGCTATTGGACACCAGAGGTTGTACCGAGTGGACTCCTCAAAAGTGGGAGTGCTTGTCCTGGTTTGTTGCTCCAAAGTGCTGTATATAAGTTATTTTACTGGAAGGGTGTGTATGGCAGACATTAAATAATAAGACTAATGTACTGTATAATGCCAATGTGTATGTGTTCATTGTTGGAAAAAGGTGTATGAGTGAAGAGTGGAAGTTTCCTTTGTAGGTTAAAAGAAGCCAAAAAGGAAAAAAAAAAAAAAAAA
>NW_020700252.1:0-3169 GCF_002925995.2 Terrapene triunguis | reverse complement strand
AAAAAAAAAAAAAAAAACAGAACGAGTTAACTAAGGAAAAATAGCTAGCAAGCTCAGTCCAAAGATAAGACGCTGGCCCCATCCAAGAATACTGCCCACAGCTAAGACTTGGCCGACAGCCAAGAAAAGGGGGGCTTAAATAAGCCTAAGCAGCTGTAAAATCTGCAAAACACTGCCAGGCATTAATAAAATGTGTTAGGTTTTTTTCACAGGTAAAAAAGCACTACCCAAAGACCGTAGCAGCCCTGCCATTCATTGAAACCAGGAGACTGAGTCTACGTAAAGTCCATCAACGAAAGACTGCTTTGACTCCATGCTGGAAAGGCCCTTTCCAAGTCCTGTTAACCACCAACACTGCTGTGAAGTGCCAAGGACTGCCTACCTGGACCCATGCTTCTCACTGTAAAAAGACCCCTGCACCTCGGGAGGACTCTCCAACTGATGATCAGCCTATTCCTCCTTCTAACTCTGCTGTTCCTTCTGGACAGCAGGAAAAAGAAAAAAAGACAAGGTGAAGTGCTAGTAACCTCTCCCTTGTCCACTGACAGATGTAGAACCAATATGAATGAAATTGTTTTTAGTTATTCACTGTACCATTGTAACTTCTGTTCACCATTTCATTACACTTGCCATTTTACCTACATTGTAACATTGTAACTTCTGTGCAATATTGTAACTCAAAACCCATTTTAAAATGCTGACTCCATTTTGTAGAAGGCTTGTGCTGCAGCCTCTATTTTTACAAGCCATACTGTAATTTTATTAGTCTAGTTGAGATGTGTGAATGAGGGATGCATGGGTGATAGAATCAACCTCCAGCACCAGCCAGTCCTGATGAGATAAAGTTCAATACCAACGGCTGAAGAACTAGACAACAGCCCTAACTCAAGCAAGAAGCATCCACCCTAAACAGAAACAACAGAAGGAAGATCAAAGCCAGGTCCCAGGCTGACAGTCACGCCTGCAATTGACGGGTGATCAAGCAAACCCTGAAGCGGCGTGACACAGCAAGACCTAGGAACTTTGAATCCAAACTAAACTCCTATAAAAAAGGAAGGGTGAGATGAGAGACTTTGGGTAACGTTCTGCTATCAACATCAAGGAGCATCGGTGCGCGCCCGACAGAGACCCGGCTCCTCCTCGTGCTCGGCTTTCCTGGCCAGTTAGCTGTCACGAGCTACGATCCCAAGCTGCGAACTCAAACTACAATCAGGACTGGTAACTATCCAGCAGCTGCAGAACATTTTGGTGTGTGTGTGTGTGTGCGAGTGTATGTGTATAAGCATTAAGGTATTTGCTAAGAGTTACAGTTTAATAATAAATGTGGCATCTTTGTCTTGACCCCTAAAACGATCCTGTATAAGTTTGTGGGACAACATAGACCTACTGTGCCTTTGGATTTTTTTCTAAAAGAAGCAAAACCATTACAGGGTGATGTGCTAGTAACCTCTCCCCTGTATAATGCTGAACCATGACTGTTTCAGAAAAAGAGAAGAAGGAACACTTGCTTCATTGAAACCACCAAAGTCCAGGGATTCCTGACTACAAGAGACATTAAGAACTGACCCTGGTGAAGAAACAAAGAATTATACACTGGCAGGAAAAAACTTGTGGGACCCATGCTTGGAAATGTGGTATAGTACTACACCAAAAAAAAAATGTATTAGGATATCAGTGAACTGTGATTAACATTACACTAGGGACTGTTAAATTTTTATTACCCTTATCCAGTTTCCAAATTACCTCTACATACCCAAATTGTTCAAAAGGGGCTGCTATTAAATTAGCACAACAGAGGGCTTGGGTTATTTCCTCTAAAAAGAAAAGAGACTTGACCGGATCCCTATGAAATGGGGCCAATAGTACAGCAGCAGTTTGAAATATTTTTAAGAACCAAAAACATAATAAAAAATTAGGGCAACTAAAGAAGGCCACAGGCCTTATTTCTGAGGCACAGCTAACCCAAGTACAGGCTAGAATTGGTGAGTTACATGTTATCTCCTCCCCTAGTTCTATGACCCGAAAGTTGCTGACAGAGATGGTATTAAATATCACTGAGGCTGGGAAGGCATTGCAGTGGGATCTAGCATGTTCAGGCTTGGCCCACTGCCCTTACAGACATATCAGGAGTACCATCTGATCTGTGGCCATGGAGACATACTTGAAGACTTTCTGGGTAAAAGTGCGAACATTCTCAATGCTCCTTCCAAGCATATGGACCGGTTGGGGGGGGGGGGCTCCCACATACCGAATCCTGCCGGGTCCATGGGAAGGATGCATGTGAAATTGGGTAATTCACCGAGAAATCTGGAAAATTAGACTACCGCCAAAAGCCTTGGTGGACTTGGCAGCTGAACAGCGAAAACTAAGGCAAATGGTACTCCAAAACCGCCTGGCATTGAATATATTACTAGCTTCTCAGGGAGGAACGTGTGCATTAATTAGACAAGAATGCTGTGTGTATGTCCCAGACGTTTATAATGCCACTTGGAAAAGGGCAAACCACCTTATGGAGGTAGCAAAGGACCATGAAGGAAAGCGGATTGAGTCCTGGTGGAGTAACCTGTTCAATTGGATTCCAAATATAGGTGGTTGGCTCCATAATGTACTCCGAAGCGCTGTTGTAATTATATGTGGCCTACTGGCCTTGTATGTAATAATAAAGGTTGGATGTTGGATGGGCACCAAGGTGTGTTCCATCCAAAAGTAACCAACCCCAAGCTCACCACTCATGGCAGTTAGTTGTCCCAGGAGTCCCTCCAAGGTACTCCAGGGACAAAGGGGGGATTGTTAGGCCCAAAAATATGAAGTATAGTTGTTTGGCCAGCTTAGCCAAAGTTAGGCTAACAGTAGTTGCTGGGCCATTCCTGTCTCTCTGTGAAACCTGAGGGCATGCTTGCTTAAGCTGCAAAGAACAAGATAAGAGGTGGGGGCTGCATTCTTGTACCAGAAGTGCTAGGAACAGTTTGTTGGACAAATGGAGACTTGCAGTCTTCACTCCCTGTTTCTGTTCTTTATCTGTACCCAACTCCCTCTTTCCTCCCATCCTCTGGTGCATGACGAAAAAGCTGATAAGAAGCTGCTGAGGCATCATGAACTGTTTGTACTGTCAAAGAAGATAAATATGCATGAATATTAGAAACTTAACTAGAAAAGGGGGGTTTGGGGT
>NW_020700251.1:0-1578 GCF_002925995.2 Terrapene triunguis | reverse complement strand
TCACCACCAGATGTCAGGGTAGAGCTCATCCTGACTCTGCTTACATCGGCAAACAACACAGGAATGCAGGGGAAAGATTAGAAAGGTATAGGCACAAAATGAGCTCAAACTACCCACAGGAATAAAGGAATAAAGAAGACTTTTTATCAATACATTAGAAGCAAGAGGAAGACCAAGGACAGGGTAGGCCCACTGCTCAGTGAGGAGGGAGAAACAGTAACAGGAAACTTGGAAATGGCAGAGATGCTTAATGACTTCTTTGTTTCGGTCTTCACTGAGAAGTCTGAAGGAATGCCTAACGTAGTGAATGCTAATGGGAAGGGGGTAGGTTTAGAAGCTAAAATAAAAAAAGAACAAGTTAAAAATAACTTAGAAAAGTTAGATGCCTGCAAGTCACCAGAGCCTGATGAAATGCATCCTAGAATACTCAAGGAGCTAATAGAGGAGGTATCTGAGCCTCTAGCTATAATCTTTGGAAAATCATGGGAGAAAGGAGAGATTCCAGAATACTGGAAAAGGGCAAATATAGGGCCCATCTATAAAAAGGGAAATAAAAACAGCTCAGGAAACTACAGACCAGTTAGTTTAACTTCTGTGCCAGGGAAGCTAATGGAGCAAGTGGTTAAGGAAATCATCTGCAAACACTTGGAAGGTGGAAAGGTGATAGGGAATAGCCAGCATGGATTTGTAAAGAACAAATCATGTCAAACCAATCTGATAGCTTTCTTTGATAGGATAATGAGTCTTGTGGATAAGGGAGAAGTGTTGGATGTGGTATACCTAGACTTTAGTAAGGCATTTGATACGGTCTCGCATGATATTCTTATCAATAAACTAGGCAAATACAACTTAGATGGGGCTACTATAAGGTGGGTGCATAACTGGCTGGATAACCGTACTCAGAGAGTAGTTATTAATGGTTCCCAATCCTACTGGAAAGGCATAACAAGTGGGGTTCCGCAGGGGTCTGTTTTGGGACCGGCTCCGTTCCATATCTTCATCAACAACTTAGATATTGGCATAGAAAGTACACTTATTAAGTTTGCAGATGATACCAAACTGGGAGGGATTGCAACTGCTTTGGAGGACAGGGTCATAATTCAAAATGATCTGGACAAATTGGAGAAATGGTTTGAGGTAAACAGGCTGAAGTTTAATAAAGACAAATGCAAAATGTTGCACTTAGGAAGGAACAATCAGTTTCATACATACAGAATGGGAAGATACTGTCTAGGAAGGAGTACAGCAGAAAGGGATCTAGGGGTTATAGTGGACCACAAGCTAAATATGAGTCAACAGTGTGATGCTATTTCAGAAAAAGCAAACATGATTCTGGGATGTATTAACAGGTGTGTTGTGAGCAAGACACGAGAAATCATTCTTCTGCTCTACTCTGCACGGGTTAGGCCTCAACTGGAGTATTGTGTCCAGTTCTGGGCACCGCATTTCAAGAAAGATGTGGAGAAATTGGAGAGGGTCCAGAGAAGAGCAACAAGAATGATTAAAGGTCTTGAGAACATGACCTATGAAAGAAGGCTGAAAGAATTGGGTTTGTTTAGTTTGGAAAAGAGAAGACTG
>NW_020700250.1:0-1578 GCF_002925995.2 Terrapene triunguis | reverse complement strand
CAGTCTTCTCTTTTCCAAACTAAACAAACCCAATTCTTTCAGCCTTCTTTCATAGGTCATGTTCTCAAGACCTTTAATCATTCTTGTTGCTCTTCTCTGGACCCTCTCCAATTTCTCCACATCTTTCTTGAAATGCGGTGCCCAGAACTGGACACAATACTCCAGTTGAGGCCTAACCCGTGCAGAGTAGAGCAGAAGAATGATTTCTCGTGTCTTGCTCACAACACACCTGTTAATACATCCCAGAATCATGTTTGCTTTTTCTGAAATAGCATCACACTGTTGACTCATATTTAGCTTGTGGTCCACTATAACCCCTAGATCCCTTTCTGCTGTACTCCTTCCTAGACAGTATCTTCCCATTCTGTATGTATGAAACTGATTGTTCCTTCCTAAGTGCAACATTTTGCATTTGTCTTTATTAAACTTCAGCCTGTTTACCTCAAACCATTTCTCCAATTTGTCCAGATCATTTTGAATTATGACCCTGTCCTCCAAAGCAGTTGCAATCCCTCCCAGTTTGGTATCATCTGCAAACTTAATAAGTGTACTTTCTATGCCAATATCTAAGTTGTTGATGAAGATATGGAACGGAGCCGGTCCCAAAACAGACCCCTGCGGAACCCCACTTGTTATGCCTTTCCAGTAGGATTGGGAACCATTAATAACTACTCTCTGAGTACGGTTATCCAGCCAGTTATGCACCCACCTTATAGTAGCCCCATCTAAGTTGTATTTGCCTAGTTTATTGATAAGAATATCATGCGAGACCGTATCAAATGCCTTACTAAAGTCTAGGTATACCACATCCAACACTTCTCCCTTATCCACAAGACTCATTATCCTATCAAAGAAAGCTATCAGATTGGTTTGACATGATTTGTTCTTTACAAATCCATGCTGGCTATTCCCTATCACCTTTCCACCTTCCAAGTGTTTGCAGATGATTTCCTTAACCACTTGCTCCATTAGCTTCCCTGGCACAGAAGTTAAACTAACTGGTCTGTAGTTTCCTGAGCTGTTTTTATTTCCCTTTTTATAGATGGGCCCTATATTTGCCCTTTTCCAGTATTCTGGAATCTCTCCTTTCTCCCATGATTTTCCAAAGATTATAGCTAGAGGCTCAGATACCTCCTCTATTAGCTCCTTGAGTATTCTAGGATGCATTTCATCAGGCTCTGGTGACTTGCAGGCATCTAACTTTTCTAAGTTATTTTTAACTTGTTCTTTTTTTATTTTAGCTTCTAAACCTACCCCCTTCCCATTAGCATTCACTACGTTAGGCATTCCTTCAGACTTCTCAGTGAAGACCGAAACAAAGAAGTCATTAAGCATCTCTGCCATTTCCAAGTTTCCTGTTACTGTTTCTCCCTCCTCACTGAGCAGTGGGCCTACCCTGTCCTTGGTCTTCCTCTTGCTTCTAATGTATTGATAAAAAGTCTTCTTTATTCCTTTATTCCTGTGGGTAGTTTGAGCTCATTTTGTGCCTATACCTTTCTAATCTTTCCCCTGCATTCCTGTGTTGTTTGCCGATGTAAGCAGAGTCAGGATGAGCTCTACCCTGACATCTGGTGGTGA
>NW_020700249.1:0-1492 GCF_002925995.2 Terrapene triunguis | reverse complement strand
GAAGGCTGAAAGAATTGGGTTTGTTTAGTTTGGAAAAGAGAAGACTGAGAGGGGACATGATAGCAGTTTTCAGGTATCTAAAAGGGTGTCATAAGGAGGAGGGAGAAAACTTGTTCATCTTAGCCCCTAAGGATAGAACGAGAAGCAATGGGCTTAAACTGCAGCAAGGGAGGTTAAGGTTGGACATTAGGAAAAAGTTCCTAACTGTCAGGATGATTAAACACTGGAATAAATTGCATAGGGAGGTTGTGGAATCTCCATCTCTGGAGATATTTAAGAGTAGGTTAGATAAATGTCTATCAGGGATTGTCTAGACAGTATTTGGACCTGCCATGAGGGCAGGGGACTGGACTCGATGACCTCTCGAGGTCCCTTCCAGTCCTAGAATCTATGAATTTTACACCCTTTAAAGTATATAATTGGTTGTATACAGGTGCTACGAAGTGGGAATGTTCTTAATGTTTTCTCTGAATACTGTGTGGGTGCCTCAGTTTCCCCTATGCATTTCTTAAGGATCTAGGTGGTGGGATAAGGGTGTGTGATTGTTGTAGAGCCCTAGAGGGCCAGTGTGATCCTGTCTGCACAGAGAATGGCCGACACCCTGTCTCCTGGCAACTGATGGCCTGGGCCCCTCCCCTGCAAGGTGCCAACTGAAGGTGTTGGAGAACAAAGAGATCAGGTGGCCTCCTCTTCCAGAAAAGAGACAAAGGCCAGAGGAGGGGCTGGAGGCAGTGTCAGTTTGGAGCTGGCTGGGGAAACAGGGAGCGGCCCAGAACTTGGGTCTGGGCTCCCCACCCCCCAAGATGGACCTGACTGAGGGGTCCTGTTTTCTGTACCTACAAGCTCTGTTTTAGACCGTGTTCCTTCTGTTTTACCGGCTGGCTGAGAGTCACGTCTGACTGCGGAGTTGGGGTGCAGGGCCCTCTAGCTTCCCTGGGAGCCCCGCCCAAGCAGACTCGCTGCGGGAAGCAAACAGTGTGGCAGACAGCGTCACACTGACCCTCTAGGGCTCTACAACAATCACAGACCCTTATCCCACCACCTAGATCCTTAAGAAATGTATAGGGGAAACTGAGGCACCCACACAGTATTCAGAGAAAACATTAAGAACATTCCCACTTCGTAGCACCTGTATACAACCAATTATATACTTTAAAGGGTGTAAAATTCATAGATTCTAGGACTGGAAGGGACCTCGAGAGGTCATCGAGTCCAGTCCCCTGCCCTCATGGCAGGTCCAAATACTGTCTAGACAATCCCTGATAGACATTTATCTAACCTACTCTTAAATATCTCCAGAGATGGAGATTCCACAACCTCCCTATGCAATTTATTCCAGTGTTTAATCATCCTGACAGTTAGGAACTTTTTCCTAATGTCCAACCTTAACCTCCCTTGCTGCAGTTTAAGCCCATTGCTTCTCGTTCTATCCTTAGGGGCTAAGATGAACAAGTTTTCTCCCTCCTCCTTATGACACCCTTTTAGATACCTG
>NW_020700248.1:0-4627 GCF_002925995.2 Terrapene triunguis | reverse complement strand
CCCAATTCTTTCAGCCTTCCTTCATAGGTCATGTTCTCAAGACCTTTTATCATTCTTGTTGCTCTTCTCTGGACCCTTTCAGAGAAGAGCATCCTAAGTGCAGGACTCTGCACTTGTCCTTGTTGAACCTCATCAGGTTTCTTTTGGCCCAATCCTCTAATTTGTCTAGGTCCCTCTGTATCCTATCCCTACCCTCCAGCATATCTACCACTCCTCCCAGTTTAGTGTCATCTGCAAATTTGCTGACAGTGCAGTCCATGCCATCCTCCAGATCATTAATGAAGATGTTGAACAAAACCGGCCCCAGGACCGACCCTTGGGGCACTCCGCTTGAAACCAGCTGCCAACTAGACATGGAGCCATTGATCACTACCCGTTGAGCCCGACGATCTAGCCAGCTTTCTATCCACCTTATAGTCCATTCATCCAGCCCATACTTCTTTAACTTGCCGGCAAGAATACTGTGGGAGACCATCTCAAAAGCTTTGCTAAAGTCAAGGAATAACACATCCACTGCTTTCCCCTCATCAATTAGGTTAGTCAGGCATGACTTGCCCTTGGTGAATCCATGCTGACTGTTCCTGATCACTTTCCTCTCCTCTAAGTGCTTCAGAATTGATTCCTTGAGGACCTGCTCCATGATTTTTCCAGGGACTGAGGTGAGGCTGACTGGCCTTTAGTTCCCCGGATCCTCCTTCTTCCCTTTTTTAAAGATGGGCACTACATTAGCCTTTTTCCAGTCGTTCCGGGACCTCCCCCGATTGCCATGAGTTTAAAAGATAATGGCCAATCGCTCTGCAATCACATCCACCAACTCCTTTAGCACCCTCGGATGCAGTGCATCCGGCCCCATGGACTTGTGCTCATCCAGTTTTTCTAAATAGTCCCTGTCAAGGTGTCAACCCCACTCTGAACTTTAGGGTACAGAAGTGGGGACCTGCATGAAATACTCCTCTAAGCTTATTTACCAGCTTAAGTCTAGTTGCTGCCACCACCAAATGGTTTAAACAATAAACAGGGAAAGGACCATTTGGAGTTCCTCTTCCCCCAAAATATCTCCCTCCCAAGTCACTATAACCCTTCCCTGGGTAGACTTGAGAGAGTTCTTCACCAATTCCCTAGTGAACACTGATCCAAAAACCCTTGGATCTTAAAACAAGGAAAAATCAATTATCCCCCCTTTCCTGGCAGGATTTGAGTCTAATTTCCCTCCCCCCACCACTTCCTGGTGAGTCCAGATCCAAACCCCTTGGATCTTAAAACAAGGAAAAATCAATCAGGTTCTTAAAAGACGACTTTTAATTAAAGAAAAAGGGTGAAAGGGATACCTCTGTGAGATTAGCATGCAAGATAATCTCACAGACAACAGATTCAAAACACAGAGGATGTCCCTCTGGGCAAAACCTTAGTTACACAAAAGAAACCCAATTTGATTCTCCCTCTTATGCAAAAAGAAGTCACAAAAGAAAATAAAAGTAATTTAATACATTCCTTCTCTAATACTCACTATCCTTTTAGGAGGCTGATTCCTGGATCTTTCACTCCGGCAAACACTTTACTGAACAGACAAAAGACTGATTTCTCTCCTCCCTCTTTTAAAATATCTTATCTTCTTATTGGTCCTTCTGGTCAGGTGTCAGCTAGGTTATGTGAGCTTCTTAAGCTTTTAGAGGTAAAAGAAGAGTTAACCCTTAACTGTCTGTTTATGACAGTCCCGAACCACTTCTTTCTCCACAGAGGGCTGGTCACCTCCTCCCCATACTGTTCTGCCCAGTGCAGCAGTCTGGGAGCTGACCTTGTAGCATTGCAGCACAGAGCATGACAGTGAATGGTCCTGGGTTTTGGTCACATTCAAGCAACATTTGGTCTTTATCTCTCTCTGTTAGCCTCAGGAGAGTGATATCATTCATGGTCACCTTGTTGAAATAGGGGAATTTGTTTAAGGGAACAGTCAAAGGACCTCGTTCATGCTGGGCTGTTTGCGTTTGGCTAAAAGGGATCATCCCTGATAATAGCCACATGATGGGGGGAGGGGTGAAGGGATCATCCCAGAGAATTGCCACACTTTGGGGTCGGGGGAGGGTTGTGTTGCACATCCACCCAAAAACCGCAGCCCCTCCTTCTAAATGGCCAATCCAACCGGCATTGCTTGCTATGGGAAAGGAGGGGGCTGCAGTTTGAAACCATTCCCACATGTTATGAAGGCGGAAGAAGCCAACCGCGCGTACCCTTTGGCTTATCATGGCTGCCTGGAAACCGAATTCTGTTGCCCAGCCGTATGTGATGTGTCACCATACGGTCAGGCGCTCCATATAAAAGGCAAAATGTGACCTTGTACCTAAAGCACATGTGCTGTCTGCTATGAATTGCTTGATTCACTGTGAAAGAGTCTCCCTTTTGTTCTCAGAAATGTATCTTCTTAAATTCTACTCTCCCTTTTTATCCCCCCCGCAGCTGCAAATGTTTCTACACTCCCCCTATCATCTCCGTCCCAGAGGTTATCGCAGAGTAGAAGGCGAAAAATAAGCACTCGCGATGACATGTTTTCTGAGCTCATGCAGTCCTCCCGCACTGATAGGGCACAGCTGAATGCATGGAGGCATACAGTGACAGAGGCCAGGAAATTGTACAGTGAGCGCGATGAGAAGATGCAGGATGCAATGCTGAGGCTAACGGGGGAGCAAACGGACATGCTCAGGCATCTGGTGGAGCTGCAGGAAAGGCAACAAGAGCACAGACCACCACTGCATCCACTGTATAACCGCCTGCCCTCCTCCCCAAGTTCCATATCTCCCTCACCCAGATGCCCAAGAACGTGCGGGGGCGGGGGGGAGGCTCCAGGCACCCAGCCACTCCACTCCAGAGGATGGCCCCAGCAACAGAAGGCTGTCATTCAATAAGTTTTGATTTTTAGTGTGGCTACAATAAGCAATGTGGCCTTGTCCTTCTCTCCTCCCCCACCCCACCCGGGCTACCTTGTCAGTTATCTCACTTTTTTTTAATCAATAAAGAAAGAATGCATGGTTTCAAAACAATAGTGACTTTATTTCCTTTGCCAGCTGTGATCGAAGGGGGGAGGGTGGTTGGCATACAGGGAATTAAAATCAACAAAGGGGGCAGGTTTGCATCAAGGAGAAACACACATAACTGTCACACCGTAGCCTTGCCAGTAATGAAACTGGTTTTCAAAGCCTCTCTGATGCGCAGAACACCTAGCTGTGCTCTTCTAATCGCCCTGGTGTCTGGCTGCTCAAAATCGGCCGCCAGGTGATTTGCCTCAACCTCCCACCCCGACATAAACGTCTCCCCCTTACTCTCACAGATATTATGGAGCACACAGGAAGCAGCAATAACAATGGGAATATTGGTTTTGCTGAGGTCTAACCTAGTCAGCAAACAGCGCCAGCGAGCTTTTAAATGTCCAAATGCACATTCTACCCCCATTCTGCACTTGCTCAGCCTATAGTTGCACTGCTCCTTACTACTGTCCAGGCTGCCTGTGTACAGCTTCGTGAGCCATGGGAGCAAGGGGTAGACTGGGTCTCCAAGGATAACGATTGGCATTTCAACATCCCCAACAGTAATTTTCTGGTCTGGGAAGTAAGTCCCTTTGTAGGACTGATGAATGAAATTGTTTTTAATTGTTTACTTTATTAATGTAACTTCATAAGTAAAGTTTTATGAATGAAACAATATTCATTCATAAAACCGGTTACCCCAATAACTGGCTAATTAACAGTTAAGATGCTTGTTAAGAGCCATAGCTGTTCAGTCAGCTGCCTTTGTAAGTTTCACTATCAATCCAATTCCTGCTTAAATCACTGAGACTTGCACTGTTTCAGTATTGTAATTTCTGTTCACCATTTATTACACTTGCCTACAGTGTAACTTCTGTTCACTGTTTGCCATTCATTATACTTGTCTATATTGTAACTTCTGTTCACTGTTTGCCATATTGTAATTCAAACCCCATTTTAAAACGCTTACTCCATTTTGTAAGGGCTTGCTGCAACCTTCATTTTTGCAAACCCTGCTGTAATCTTATTAGTTTAGTTTAGATGTGTGAATGAGGTATGTATGGATGATGGAATCAACCTCCAGCCCCAGCCTGTCCTGATTAAATAGAGTTCAAACATCAACGGCTGAAGATGCAGACAAGAGACCAAACAAAGTAAGAAGAATCCACCCTAAAAAGAAAAGGTACAATAGAAGGAAGATCATGAAAGTCATGTCTGCAATTGACGGGTGATCAATCACCAAACCCAGAGGCAGCGTGACACAGCAAGACCTATAGACTCTGGATTCAAACTAAAGCCTACAAAAAGGATGGGTGAGATGGAAAACTTTGGAGGAGGGTAACATTCTGCTGCCAACATGGAAGGGCATCGGTGCATGCTCAACAGAGACCCAGCTCGTCCTTGTGCCCGGCTTTCCTGGCCAGTTAGCCGCCACAAGCTACGAACCCAAGCTGCAAACTCAAGCCACAGACTCAAGCAGGACTGGTAACTATGCAGCAGCTGCAGAACATCTGATGGATGTGTGTGTGTGTGTGTAGGTATTAGGTATAATGTGTGTGTATGTGTAAGCAGAGTCAGGATGAGCTCTACCCTGACATCTGGTGGTGAAT
>NW_020700247.1:0-4654 GCF_002925995.2 Terrapene triunguis | reverse complement strand
ATTCACCACCAGATGTCAGGGTAGAGCTCATCCTGACTCTGCTTACACATACACACACATTATACCTAATACCTACACACACACACACACATCCATCAGATGTTCTGCAGCTGCTGCATAGTTACCAGTCCTGCTTGAGTCTGTGGCTTGAGTTTGCAGCTTGGGTTCGTAGCTTGTGGCGGCTAACTGGCCAGGAAAGCCGGGCACAAGGACGAGCTGGGTCTCTGTTGAGCATGCACCGATGCCCTTCCATGTTGGCAGCAGAATGTTACCCTCCTCCAAAGTTTTCCATCTCACCCATCCTTTTTGTAGGCTTTAGTTTGAATCCAGAGTCTATAGGTCTTGCTGTGTCACGCTGCCTCTGGGTTTGGTGATTGATCACCCGTCAATTGCAGACATGACTTTCATGATCTTCCTTCTATTGTACCTTTTCTTTTTAGGGTGGATTCTTCTTACTTTGTTTGGTCTCTTGTCTGCATCTTCAGCCGTTGATGTTTGAACTCTATTTAATCAGGACAGGCTGGGGCTGGAGGTTGATTCCATCATCCATACATACCTCATTCACACATCTAAACTAAACTAATAAGATTACAGCAGGGTTTGCAAAAATGAAGGTTGCAGCAAGCCCTTACAAAATGGAGTAAGCGTTTTAAAATGGGGTTTGAATTACAATATGGCAAACAGTGAACAGAAGTTACAATATAGACAAGTATAATGAATGGCAAACAGTGAACAGAAGTTACACTGTAGGCAAGTGTAATAAATGGTGAACAGAAATTACAATACTGAAACAGTGCAAGTCTCAGTGATTTAAGCAGGAATTGGATTGATAGTGAAACTTACAAAGGCAGCTGACTGAACAGCTATGGCTCTTAACAAGCATCTTAACTGTTAATTAGCCAGTTATTGGGGTAACCGGTTTTATGAATGAATATTGTTTCATTCATAAAACTTTACTTATGAAGTTACATTAATAAAGTAAACAATTAAAAACAATTTCATTCATCAGTCCTACAAAGGGACTTACTTCCCAGACCAGAAAATTACTGTTGGGGATGTTGAAATGCCAATCGTTATCCTTGGAGACCCAGTCTACCCCTTGCTCCCATGGCTCACGAAGCTGTACACAGGCAGCCTGGACAGTAGTAAGGAGCAGTGCAACTATAGGCTGAGCAAGTGCAGAATGGGGGTAGAATGTGCATTTGGACATTTAAAAGCTCGCTGGCGCTGTTTGCTGACTAGGTTAGACCTCAGCAAAACCAATATTCCCATTGTTATTGCTGCTTCCTGTGTGCTCCATAATATCTGTGAGAGTAAGGGGGAGACGTTTATGTCGGGGTGGGAGGTTGAGGCAAATCACCTGGCGGCCGATTTTGAGCAGCCAGACACCAGGGCGATTAGAAGAGCACAGCTAGGTGTTCTGCGCATCAGAGAGGCTTTGAAAACCAGTTTCATTACTGGCAAGGCTACGGTGTGACAGTTATGTGTGTTTCTCCTTGATGCAAACCTGCCCCCTTTGTTGATTTTAATTCCCTGTATGCCAACCACCCTCCCCCCTTCGATCACAGCTGGCAAAGGAAATAAAGTCACTATTGTTTTGAAACCATGCATTCTTTCTTTATTGATTAAAAAAAAGTGAGATAACTGACAAGGTAGCCCGGGTGGGGTGGGGGAGGAGAGAAGGACAAGGCCACATTGCTTATTGTAGCCACACTAAAAATCAAAACTTATTGAATGACAGCCTTCTGTTGCTGGGGCCATCCTCTGGAGTGGAGTGGCTGGGTGCCTGGAGCCTCCCCCCGCCCCCGCACGTTCTTGGGCATCTGGGTGAGGGAGATATGGAACTTGGGGAGGAGGGCAGGCGGTTATACAGTGGATGCAGTGGTGGTCTGTGCTCTTGTTGCCTTTCCTGCAGCTCCACCAGATGCCTGAGCATGTCCGTTTGCTCCCCCGTTAGCCTCAGCATTGCATCCTGCATCTTCTCATCGCGCTCACTGTACAATTTCCTGGCCTCTGTCACTGTATGCCTCCATGCATTCAGCTGTGCCCTATCAGTGCGGGAGGACTGCATGAGCTCAGAAAACATGTCATCGCGAGTGCTTATTTTTCGCCTTCTACTCTGCGATAACCTCTGGGACGGAGATGATAGGGGGAGTGTAGAAACATTTGCAGCTGCGGGGGGGATAAAAAGGGAGAGTAGAATTTAAGAAGATACATTTCTGAGAACAAAAGGGAGACTCTTTCACAGTGAATCAAGCAATTCATAGCAGACAGCACATGTGCTTTAGGTACAAGGTCACATTTTGCCTTTTATATGGAGCGCCTGACCGTATGGTGACACATCACATACGGCTGGGCAACAGAATTCGGTTTCCAGGCAGCCATGATAAGCCAAAGGGTACGCGCGGTTGGCTTCTTCCGCCTTCATAACATGTGGGAATGGTTTCAAACTGCAGCCCCCTCCTTTCCCATAGCAAGCAATGCCGGTTGGATTGGCCATTTAGAAGGAGGGGCTGCGGTTTTTGGGTGGATGTGCAACACAACCCTCCCCCGACCCCAAAGTGTGGCAATTCTCTGGGATGATCCCTTCACCCCTCCCCCCATCATGTGGCTATTATCAGGGATGATCCCTTTTAGCCAAACGCAAACAGCCCAGCATGAACGAGGTCCTTTGACTGTTCCCTTAAACAAATTCCCCTATTTCAACAAGGTGACCATGAATGATATCACTCTCCTGAGGCTAACAGAGAGAGATAAAGACCAAATGTTGCTTGAATGTGACCAAAACCCAGGACCATTCACTGTCATGCTCTGTGCTGCAATGCTACAAGGTCAGCTCCCAGACTGCTGCACTGGGCAGAACAGTATGGGGAGGAGGTGACCAGCCCTCTGTGGAGAAAGAAGTGGTTCGGGACTGTCATAAACAGACAGTTAAGGGTTAACTCTTCTTTTACCTCTAAAAGCTTAAGAAGCTCACATAACCTAGCTGACACCTGACCAGAAGGACCAATAAGAAGATAAGATATTTTAAAAGAGGGAGGAGAGAAATCAGTCTTTTGTCTGTTCAGTAAAGTGTTTGCCGGAGTGAAAGATCCAGGAATCAGCCTCCTAAAAGGATAGTGAGTATTAGAGAAGGAATGTATTAAATTACTTTTATTTTCTTTTGTGACTTCTTTTTGCATAAGAGGGAGAATCAAATTGGGTTTCTTTTGTGTAACTAAGGTTTTGCCCAGAGGGACATCCTCTGTGTTTTGAATCTGTTGTCTGTGAGATTATCTTGCATGCTAATCTCACAGAGGTATCCCTTTCACCCTTTTTCTTTAATTAAAAGTCGTCTTTTAAGAACCTGATTGATTTTTCCTTGTTTTAAGATCCAAGGGGTTTGGATCTGGACTCACCAGGAAGTGGTGGGGGGAGGGAAATTAGACTCAAATCCTGCCAGGAAAGGGGGGATAATTGATTTTTCCTTGTTTTAAGATCCAAGGGTTTTTGGATCAGTGTTCACTAGGGAATTGGTGAAGAACTCTCTCAAGTCTACCCAGGGAAGGGTTATAGTGACTTGGGAGGGAGATATTTTGGGGGAAGAGGAACTCCAAATGGTCCTTTCCCTGTTTATTGTTTAAACCATTTGGTGGTGGCAGCAACTAGACTTAAGCTGGTAAATAAGCTTAGAGGAGTATTTCATGCAGGTCCCCACTTCTGTACCCTAAAGTTCAGAGTGGGGTTGACACCTTGACAGGGACTATTTAGAAAAACTGGATGAGCACAAGTCCATGGGGCCGGATGCACTGCATCCGAGGGTGCTAAAGGAGTTGGTGGATGTGATTGCAGAGCGATTGGCCATTATCTTTTAAACTCATGGCAATCGGGGGAGGTCCCGGAACGACTGGAAAAAGGCTAATGTAGTGCCCATCTTTAAAAAAGGGAAGAAGGAGGATCCGGGGAACTAAAGGCCAGTCAGCCTCACCTCAGTCCCTGGAAAAATCATGGAGCAGGTCCTCAAGGAATCAATTCTGAAGCACTTAGAGGAGAGGAAAGTGATCAGGAACAGTCAGCATGGATTCACCAAGGGCAAGTCATGCCTGACTAACCTAATTGATGAGGGGAAAGCAGTGGATGTGTTATTCCTTGACTTTAGCAAAGCTTTTGAGATGGTCTCCCACAGTATTCTTGCCGGCAAGTTAAAGAAGTATGGGCTGGATGAATGGACTATAAGGTGGATAGAAAGCTGGCTAGATCGTCGGGCTCAACGGGTAGTGATCAATGGCTCCATGTCTAGTTGGCAGCTGGTTTCAAGCGGAGTGCCCCAAGGGTCGGTCCTGGGGCCGGTTTTGTTCAACATCTTCATTAATGATCTGGAGGATGGCATGGACTGCACTGTCAGCAAATTTGCAGATGACACTAAACTGGGAGGAGTGGTAGATATGCTGGAGGGTAGGGATAGGATACAGAGGGACCTAGACAAATTAGAGGATTGGGCCAAAAGAAACCTGATGAGGTTCAACAAGGACAAGTGCAGAGTCCTGCACTTAGGATGCTCTTCTCTGAAAGGGTCCAGAGAAGAGCAACAAGAATGATAAAAGGTCTTGAGAACATGACCTATGAAGGAAGGCTGAAAGAATTGGGTTTGTTTAGTTTGGAAAAGAGAAGACTG
>NW_020700246.1:0-5808 GCF_002925995.2 Terrapene triunguis | reverse complement strand
TCACCACCAGATGTCAGGGTAGAGCTCATCCTGACTCTGCTTACATCCTCCCCCCAGCCAAGAATTTGTCGTCCCGACAAATCACACTCCCTATTATACCAACTCACTGGTTCCCTCCAAAGGGCCTCAGATAGCCCACTTTAGCTTCCACAAGCCTGTGTGCTAAACATATTGGTTCCTCACTAGTCACCCCAGGTGCATCATAAGTCAACCGTTTTACTGGTCTTATTACCCTGTCTCGTCTATTGAGACTCTCTGTTACCGTGGTAGAGTGGACAGCCTCTTGAACGACAGATGGGGAGGTTTCCTTTGAGGGCCCCTCGGCTACTGGCATAGGCTCCTGCAGTTCTAGTTCTAACAGTGGAGGGTCCAAGGTGCCCAGGACATCCTCCACCTGTATGTCTCCACTGTCCAATAACCTGTGTGTGTCATCACATGGGGGTCCCACCAGTGGCCCAGGGGTGTCAGGAATGGGCCTAAATACTTCTGCCATGGGGTTTAGGGCGGAAGAGGAGGAGCTCTCTTTTGATGCTGATCGAGACTGAAATCTTGTCTCCATCCCAGGATACACCATGGTTGTGTCTTCCTCCTCAGACTCACTCTCGCATGTGCTGCTTAGGGGTAGGTTAGCTGCAGGGGGCTGGCTGTCCACGTTGGAGGGCCGCTTTGGTCGAGCACCTTCGTTCCGCCCGGTTGCCCTGTTGTGGCCCATCTCATACGGGGTGTCTACCAATTCCCCCACAGGGAGCAAAAGGTTTCTATGCACTGTCTTTGTCTGCCCTGGACCATCTTCAGGTTTGATCTTGTAGACCGGCAGGTCTCCCAGCTTTTCCATCACCAAGTAAGGTATTGCCTTCCATCTGTCAGCTATCTTGTGTTTGCCAGCAATACCCAAATTTCGCAGCAGGACTCTCTCCCCCGGCTGGAGTTCTTGCAGACGTACCCTAGCATCATATCGATGTTTGTTCCGGTCTGCATTCTTCCGAGCCGCAGATGTAGCTAAATGATAAGCATCCCGCAGCTTTTCTCTTAGTCGGGATACATATTGCTGATGAGTTTCATAGCTATCTCCATCCTCTGATACACCAAAGCACAGGTCTATGGGTAATCTTGGTTCTCGCCCAAACATTAAGAGATATAGGGTGACTCCTGTAGCATCATTCTTTGTGGCATTGTAGGCGTGCACCAGAAATGCGACATGTTGGCTCCAGGTTGCCTTCTGCTCTGGCCGCAAAGTCCCCAACATATCTAATAGGGTTCGGTTGAACCTCTCTGGCTGTGGATCACCTTGAGGGTGATAAGGCGTTGTCCTAGACTTTTTAATTCCCGCTGTCCTCAGCACCTCCTTCAGAAGGTGACTCTCAAAGTCCCGCCCCTGATCCGAGTGTATCCGGGCTGGAAATCCATAAACTGAGAAATATTTCTCCCACAGTACTCGAGCAACAGTGGTGGCCCTCTGATCACGTGTGGGATATGCCTGCGCATATCGCGTATAATGGTCAGTCACTACTAGAATGTTCCCAATATTTCTCTTGTCTACTTCTAAAGACAAGAAATCAATGCATACCAGCTCCAGAGGTTTGTTGCTGGTGATGTTCTTCAGATATGCAGCCCTCGTGGGCAGAGTTTTCCTTTGAACACATCGAGCGCAGGTCTCACATTTCCTGCGAACATCTTCAGCCATCCGAGGCCAATAGAACCTACTACGAAGAAGTTCCAGGGTCCTCTCCATCCCTAAATGTCCAAAGTCATCATGCAGGGCCCTCATGGCCAGGGCTCTGTACTCTTTTGGCAGCACTAGCTGTGCTCGTTGCTTTTGTAAAGGGTCTGTGGTCACTCGGTGTAGCACTCCCTGTATCAGTTTCAGTTTGGTCCATTCTCTCAATAGTAGTTTCCTCTCCGGGTTAGGTGGGACAACCACAGCTGGGCTTCGCCCCTCCCTTTTGGCAAGTAGTGTATCACGAATGTCGATATCTTGCAGCTGGGCTTCCTGCCAGTCAGCCGCATTGAGCATGGGCAAAGGAGATTGGTCCAACGCAATATAGTTCACTGAAGCAGAAGGCACGCATTCAGGGGGCAGGCCCAAAGCTTCTGCAGCACATTCATGAAGACTTTCATGGGACTCTGGCTCCCGGCGACTCACACTGCAAATAGCCCTCACTCCATCTGCGGGTATCACAGCAACTCCTGGTGCCTGTGGACGCCTGGACAATGCATCTGCATCTACATTGCTTCTCCCTGATTTGTATTGAATGCTGAAGTCATAGCTAGCCAAAGCGGCCACCCATCTTTGCCCTGTAGCATCCAGCTTAGCACTTGTTAACACATAGGTCAGTGGGTTGTTGTCTGTCCACACCTGGAACTGAGCACCATATAAGTAGTCTCGAAATTTCTCAGTGATGGCCCATTTCAAGGCCAAGAACTCCAGCTTGTGGGTGGGATAGCGAGTTTCACTATCAGACAGTCCTCGGCTGGCAAAGGCTACAGGTTTACGTTTTCCTTCCAGTTCCTGGTACAGTACTGCTCCCAGACCCTCCAAACTGGCATCAGTATGCAGGATAAATGGTTTGCTTGGGTCAGCAAAGACTAGGACTGGAGCATGAGTTAGGCAAGTAATGATTTCTCGAAAAGCCCTTTCACATCTCTCATCCCACCGTGGCCCAAATGGTTCGAAGGGGCCATAGTGTCTCTGCACAGGAGGCTTTGGGGACCTCCCCTTATTCTTGGTCTTAGATTTGTTCCTGCTGGACTGGTATCCCCTGGTAAGATCATTCAGAGGTTTTACAATTGTAGCATAGTTTTTCACAAATCTGCGGTAGTAGCCACTAAACCCAAGAAAGGTCTTGAGTTCTCTGTAGTTACTTGGACATGGCCATGTAGTGAGTGCTTCTATTTTATCGGGATCAGTACTCACACCCTCTTGGGACACGATGTGACCCACATACTTCACTGAGGTCCTGCAGAACTGGCATTTGTCAATTGAAAGCTTCAAACCATAATCCTCTAACCTATCAAGCACTTTAAGAAGTCTTTCTTCATGCTCCTCCAAGGTTCTTCCAAACACAATCAGGTCATCCAAATAAACTAACACTTGCAGTAAATTCATGTCTCCCACAACTTTCTCCATAAGACGTTGAAATGTGGCAGGTGCTCCAGAAATCCCTTGGGGCATGCGCTCAAACTGATAAAACCCTAATGGGCAGATGAAGGCTGTCTTCTCCTTATCTTCTTCACCCAGAGGGATCTGGTAGTATCCACTCCGAAGATCCAACACAGAGAACCACTGGCTTCCTAGCAAACAGTCTAAGGCATCTTGGACTCGGGGCATTGTGTACTGGTCAACCACAGTACGGCGGTTGAGGGTGCGGTAGTCAATACACATCCGGATTTTCCCATTCTTTTTACGGACCACCACAATGGGTGAGGCGTATGGGCTGCGGGACTCTGTAATGATGCCATTCGCAGCCAGCTCCTGAAGATGTTGTCGCACATCTTCCATCTCGGAGAGAGCAATCCTCCTAGATCTCTCCCTGAAAGGTCGAGAGTCATGTAGTCTGATGTTGTGCTCTACTCCTTTTGCACATCCCACATCCCACTCATGCAATGAGAACACCTTGGATCTTTCACAAAGTTTCCTCCTCAGGCGATCTTTCCACTCCTCGGACAACGGTGAATCTCCAAAGTCAAACTTTGCTGGGTCTATTGTCGGCACTTGAGTCTCACACTGGGGTTTTACAATTGATTCAGGCTCGAAGAGGTCTGCTATCTTTTGTCCTTGCTTCACAACAACATCTCGACTTGTTTCATTAGCAATCAGTATAGTCACCTTTTCCTGGGCTTCAGCAGGTAGGGTTATGACTCCACTGGGGACCAGCACTCCTTCCGGGAGCTCTCCTTCAACTGGCTGCTCTACCATTGCTAATGCCCCTTTACTGCCTTTCAGCCGGGTACTCATGACAAGCACTTCCTGCTCTGTCCTTGCAGGCACTACTAAGGGGGTTGTGCCCATGTACTTCAGCGCCCCAATCGGTAGCTCAGATGTCTCCTTTTTAGCACCCTCAATCTTCCTATAGGCTTCAGCACAAAGCGTATGGATCATCAGGGTATTCAGGTACTGGTCCCCAGCCCGTCGTCTGCAGTAATCCGCGAGCACCTTGAAGAGACTGGAGTTGGTCCCTATCAGCACAGACACATCAGAGGTCCCTTTAGGGTCAGGGCATATTAATGCAGCTGTGTCCACCTCTTCTCTTACCCCAGCAACCTCCTCTGGGAATTCCAGGTGCACTATGACATACCCTTGGTAGGGGTATTCATCCATGCTGAGGCCACACAGACCAACGCCAGTCAGTGGCTGTATAGGCAGGTGCCTAAGCATCTGTTGGTAGAATGACTGAAATATAATAGTCACTTGAGATCCAGTGTCAAGCACAGCTTTACACTCCACCCCTTCAATCTTCACCATGACCTCTGCTCGAGGCCCTATCAGTCCTGCGGGGATCCCAGCTGGACGGTCGTTTCTGGGGGAATCTTCAACTCCTGCAGGCCTGGGTGGTCCCCGTCCCCGGACTCTCTGGCAGCTACCGGATCTCTCCCAACTGATCCTCAGCTTTCCATACACTAAGGAGGGGTTTTCTTCATTATGGCACTTGCCAGCACTGTGTCCGTCCTGACCACATCGGTAGCAGAAGAATTGTCCTTTCCCCCTTCGCCCAGGTGGGATGGTGGCTCTAAATGCTGACTTCTCCATCGCCACAGTCAGAGGCGCCTTATTCCTGGAAGTCTTAGCTCGGTCAATGGTGCTTTGCAGTTCAGCTATCCGTTCTGTCAGGACCTGCATTTGTTGGGCAAGTTCCTCTGTGGTGCTCACCATCAGTACACTGGCCGTTTGCAGTGGTGTTGTGCCGGCTGGCTCCAATGTTTGGGCTTCCCAAAACTCGCTGGCAGCCTGCCTTTCTTCCTCTTCTCTGACCTCCTTTATCAGCTGGGAATAACTTGGGGGATGTTCCCGTCGTTCTCTTAGCCGGAGATGGAGTAGAATCGGGTTCTGATACTGAGCTCCTCTTACAATTTGAGCCAGTCTGGTCCGATCCATCTGTTCAGCAGTCACTGCTCCCCTCATGACAGCTCTCTGAAGCAGTCTCTCCAGCCTCTGTATATATGCTGAAATCTTCTCGCCAATTTGCTGTCGGGAATTAAGGAACTTACAGTAACTGTCTTCAGGGCCCTCTACGCTTCCAAAGGTATGATCAAGGGCCTCTAGGCAGTCCTTCACACTGACCCCAGGGTCAATGAGCTTCAGGGTGCGAATCACATCTAATGCTGGGCCACTAAGGCTCTCTATTAGACATCTTCGCTTTTCTGCTTCAGGTACGGCCCACTCCTGCAGCATTTCAGTGGTATGCTCCAACCAGGGTTCGAACTCCTCTACCCCAGAAAATAATCTTAACTCACGACAAGAGTTTAACATAGCCTGGGACAGCACAACCTTTTCCAATATTTGCCCCAGTGCTTTTGCCCAATCATTGGCTGAGGCTGCAGCCCCTGAGCTAGAGGCTGCAGGGCCGGGGCCCAGCAAACCTGACATATTAGCCATTATACAAACAGTAATTTCCTCAAAATATAACCACAATTGTTTCCCAATGCAGTGGAACACTCAACAGGTGCTTGCGAGGGGTACTGACCCAGGGTATCCCGGACGAGCCCCCAAAAATGTAACCCTTCTGCCCATCTAGTTGGCAGCAACAAGGGCCGGGTTCTGTATCTAGGGGTTCCGTTTCAATAACACAATGCAAAACCGGCTCGAGCCCC
>NW_020700245.1:0-5808 GCF_002925995.2 Terrapene triunguis | reverse complement strand
GGGGCTCGAGCCGGTTTTGCATTGTGTTATTGAAACGGAACCCCTAGATACAGAACCCGGCCCTTGTTGCTGCCAACTAGATGGGCAGAAGGGTTACATTTTTGGGGGCTCGTCCGGGATACCCTGGGTCAGTACCCCTCGCAAGCACCTGTTGAGTGTTCCACTGCATTGGGAAACAATTGTGGTTATATTTTGAGGAAATTACTGTTTGTATAATGGCTAATATGTCAGGTTTGCTGGGCCCCGGCCCTGCAGCCTCTAGCTCAGGGGCTGCAGCCTCAGCCAATGATTGGGCAAAAGCACTGGGGCAAATATTGGAAAAGGTTGTGCTGTCCCAGGCTATGTTAAACTCTTGTCGTGAGTTAAGATTATTTTCTGGGGTAGAGGAGTTCGAACCCTGGTTGGAGCATACCACTGAAATGCTGCAGGAGTGGGCCGTACCTGAAGCAGAAAAGCGAAGATGTCTAATAGAGAGCCTTAGTGGCCCAGCATTAGATGTGATTCGCACCCTGAAGCTCATTGACCCTGGGGTCAGTGTGAAGGACTGCCTAGAGGCCCTTGATCATACCTTTGGAAGCGTAGAGGGCCCTGAAGACAGTTACTGTAAGTTCCTTAATTCCCGACAGCAAATTGGCGAGAAGATTTCAGCATATATACAGAGGCTGGAGAGACTGCTTCAGAGAGCTGTCATGAGGGGAGCAGTGACTGCTGAACAGATGGATCGGACCAGACTGGCTCAAATTGTAAGAGGAGCTCAGTATCAGAACCCGATTCTACTCCATCTCCGGCTAAGAGAACGACGGGAACATCCCCCAAGTTATTCCCAGCTGATAAAGGAGGTCAGAGAAGAGGAAGAAAGGCAGGCTGCCAGCGAGTTTTGGGAAGCCCAAACATTGGAGCCAGCCGGCACAACACCACTGCAAACGGCCAGTGTACTGATGGTGAGCACCACAGAGGAACTTGCCCAACAAATGCAGGTCCTGACAGAACGGATAGCTGAACTGCAAAGCACCATTGACCGAGCTAAGACTTCCAGGAATAAGGCGCCTCTGACTGTGGCGATGGAGAAGTCAGCATTTAGAGCCACCATCCCACCTGGGCGAAGGGGGAAAGGACAATTCTTCTGCTACCGATGTGGTCAGGACGGACACAGTGCTGGCAAGTGCCATAATGAAGAAAACCCCTCCTTAGTGTATGGAAAGCTGAGGATCAGTTGGGAGAGATCCGGTAGCTGCCAGAGAGTCCGGGGACGGGGACCACCCAGGCCTGCAGGAGTTGAAGATTCCCCCAGAAACGACCGTCCAGCTGGGATCCCCGCAGGACTGATAGGGCCTCGAGCAGAGGTCATGGTGAAGATTGAAGGGGCGGAGTGTAAAGCCGTGCTTGACACTGGATCTCAAGTGACTATTATATTTCAGTCATTCTACCAACAGATGCTTAGGCACCTGCCTATACAGCCACTGACTGGCGTTGGTCTGTGTGGCCTCAGCATGGATGAATACCCCTACCAAGGGTATGTCATAGTGCACCTGGAATTCCCAGAGGAGGTTGCTGGGGTAAGAGAAGAGGTGGACACAGCTGCATTAATATGCCCTGACCCTAAAGGGACCTCTGATGTGTCTGTGCTGATAGGGACCAACTCCAGTCTCTTCAAGGTGCTCGCGGATTACTGCAGACGACGGGCTGGGGACCAGTACCTGAATACCCTGATGATCCATACGCTTTGTGCTGAAGCCTATAGGAAGATTGAGGGTGCTAAAAAGGAGACATCTGAGCTACCGATTGGGGCGCTGAAGTACATGGGCACAACCCCCTTAGTAGTGCCTGCAAGGACAGAGCAGGAAGTGCTTGTCATGAGTACCCGGCTGAAAGGCAGTAAAGGGGCATTAGCAATGGTAGAGCAGCCAGTTGAAGGAGAGCTCCCGGAAGGAGTGCTGGTCCCCAGTGGAGTCATAACCCTACCTGCTGAAGCCCAGGAAAAGGTGACTATACTGATTGCTAATGAAACAAGTCGAGATGTTGTTGTGAAGCAAGGACAAAAGATAGCAGACCTCTTCGAGCCTGAATCAATTGTAAAACCCCAGTGTGAGACTCAAGTGCCGACAATAGACCCAGCAAAGTTTGACTTTGGAGATTCACCGTTGTCCGAGGAGTGGAAAGATCGCCTGAGGAGGAAACTTTGTGAAAGATCCAAGGTGTTCTCATTGCATGAGTGGGATGTGGGATGTGCAAAAGGAGTAGAGCACAACATCAGACTACATGACTCTCGACCTTTCAGGGAGAGATCTAGGAGGATTGCTCTCTCCGAGATGGAAGATGTGCGACAACATCTTCAGGAGCTGGCTGCGAATGGCATCATTACAGAGTCCCGCAGCCCATACGCCTCACCCATTGTGGTGGTCCGTAAAAAGAATGGGAAAATCCGGATGTGTATTGACTACCGCACCCTCAACCGCCGTACTGTGGTTGACCAGTACACAATGCCCCGAGTCCAAGATGCCTTAGACTGTTTGCTAGGAAGCCAGTGGTTCTCTGTGTTGGATCTTCGGAGTGGATACTACCAGATCCCTCTGGGTGAAGAAGATAAGGAGAAGACAGCCTTCATCTGCCCATTAGGGTTTTATCAGTTTGAGCGCATGCCCCAAGGGATTTCTGGAGCACCTGCCACATTTCAACGTCTTATGGAGAAAGTTGTGGGAGACATGAATTTACTGCAAGTGTTAGTTTATTTGGATGACCTGATTGTGTTTGGAAGAACCTTGGAGGAGCATGAAGAAAGACTTCTTAAAGTGCTTGATAGGTTAGAGGATTATGGTTTGAAGCTTTCAATTGACAAATGCCAGTTCTGCAGGACCTCAGTGAAGTATGTGGGTCACATCGTGTCCCAAGAGGGTGTGAGTACTGATCCCGATAAAATAGAAGCACTCACTACATGGCCATGTCCAAGTAACTACAGAGAACTCAAGACCTTTCTTGGGTTTAGTGGCTACTACCGCAGATTTGTGAAAAACTATGCTACAATTGTAAAACCTCTGAATGATCTTACCAGGGGATACCAGTCCAGCAGGAACAAATCTAAGACCAAGAATAAGGGGAGGTCCCCAAAGCCTCCTGTGCAGAGACACTATGGCCCCTTCGAACCATTTGGGCCACGGTGGGATGAGAGATGTGAAAGGGCTTTTCGAGAAATCATTACTTGCCTAACTCATGCTCCAGTCCTAGTCTTTGCTGACCCAAGCAAACCATTTATCCTGCATACTGATGCCAGTTTGGAGGGTCTGGGAGCAGTACTGTACCAGGAACTGGAAGGAAAACGTAAACCTGTAGCCTTTGCCAGCCGAGGACTGTCTGATAGTGAAACTCGCTATCCCACCCACAAGCTGGAGTTCTTGGCCTTGAAATGGGCCATCACTGAGAAATTTCGAGACTACTTATATGGTGCTCAGTTCCAGGTGTGGACAGACAACAACCCACTGACCTATGTGTTAACAAGTGCTAAGCTGGATGCTACAGGGCAAAGATGGGTGGCCGCTTTGGCTAGCTATGACTTCAGCATTCAATACAAATCAGGGAGAAGCAATGTAGATGCAGATGCATTGTCCAGGCGTCCACAGGCACCAGGAGTTGCTGTGATACCCGCAGATGGAGTGAGGGCTATTTGCAGTGTGAGTCGCCGGGAGCCAGAGTCCCATGAAAGTCTTCATGAATGTGCTGCAGAAGCTTTGGGCCTGCCCCCTGAATGCGTGCCTTCTGCTTCAGTGAACTATATTGCGTTGGACCAATCTCCTTTGCCCATGCTCAATGCGGCTGACTGGCAGGAAGCCCAGCTGCAAGATATCGACATTCGTGATACACTACTTGCCAAAAGGGAGGGGCGAAGCCCAGCTGTGGTTGTCCCACCTAACCCGGAGAGGAAACTACTATTGAGAGAATGGACCAAACTGAAACTGATACAGGGAGTGCTACACCGAGTGACCACAGACCCTTTACAAAAGCAACGAGCACAGCTAGTGCTGCCAAAAGAGTACAGAGCCCTGGCCATGAGGGCCCTGCATGATGACTTTGGACATTTAGGGATGGAGAGGACCCTGGAACTTCTTCGTAGTAGGTTCTATTGGCCTCGGATGGCTGAAGATGTTCGCAGGAAATGTGAGACCTGCGCTCGATGTGTTCAAAGGAAAACTCTGCCCACGAGGGCTGCATATCTGAAGAACATCACCAGCAACAAACCTCTGGAGCTGGTATGCATTGATTTCTTGTCTTTAGAAGTAGACAAGAGAAATATTGGGAACATTCTAGTAGTGACTGACCATTATACGCGATATGCGCAGGCATATCCCACACGTGATCAGAGGGCCACCACTGTTGCTCGAGTACTGTGGGAGAAATATTTCTCAGTTTATGGATTTCCAGCCCGGATACACTCGGATCAGGGGCGGGACTTTGAGAGTCACCTTCTGAAGGAGGTGCTGAGGACAGCGGGAATTAAAAAGTCTAGGACAACGCCTTATCACCCTCAAGGTGATCCACAGCCAGAGAGGTTCAACCGAACCCTATTAGATATGTTGGGGACTTTGCGGCCAGAGCAGAAGGCAACCTGGAGCCAACATGTCGCATTTCTGGTGCACGCCTACAATGCCACAAAGAATGATGCTACAGGAGTCACCCTATATCTCTTAATGTTTGGGCGAGAACCAAGATTACCCATAGACCTGTGCTTTGGTGTATCAGAGGATGGAGATAGCTATGAAACTCATCAGCAATATGTATCCCGACTAAGAGAAAAGCTGCGGGATGCTTATCACTTAGCTACATCTGCGGCTCGGAAGAACGCAGACCGGAACAAACATCGATATGATGCTAGGGTACGTCTGCAAGAACTCCAGCCGGGGGAGAGAGTCCTGCTGCGAAATTTGGGTATTGCTGGCAAACACAAGATAGCTGACAGATGGAAGGCAATACCTTACTTGGTGATGGAAAAGCTGGGAGACCTGCCGGTCTACAAGATCAAACCTGAAGATGGTCCAGGGCAGACAAAGACAGTGCATAGAAACCTTTTGCTCCCTGTGGGGGAATTGGTAGACACCCCGTATGAGATGGGCCACAACAGGGCAACCGGGCGGAACGAAGGTGCTCGACCAAAGCGGCCCTCCAACGTGGACAGCCAGCCCCCTGCAGCTAACCTACCCCTAAGCAGCACATGCGAGAGTGAGTCTGAGGAGGAAGACACAACCATGGTGTATCCTGGGATGGAGACAAGATTTCAGTCTCGATCAGCATCAAAAGAGAGCTCCTCCTCTTCCGCCCTAAACCCCATGGCAGAAGTATTTAGGCCCATTCCTGACACCCCTGGGCCACTGGTGGGACCCCCATGTGATGACACACACAGGTTATTGGACAGTGGAGACATACAGGTGGAGGATGTCCTGGGCACCTTGGACCCTCCACTGTTAGAACTAGAACTGCAGGAGCCTATGCCAGTAGCCGAGGGGCCCTCAAAGGAAACCTCCCCATCTGTCGTTCAAGAGGCTGTCCACTCTACCACGGTAACAGAGAGTCTCAATAGACGAGACAGGGTAATAAGACCAGTAAAACGGTTGACTTATGATGCACCTGGGGTGACTAGTGAGGAACCAATATGTTTAGCACACAGGCTTGTGGAAGCTAAAGTGGGCTATCTGAGGCCCTTTGGAGGGAACCAGTGAGTTGGTATAATAGGGAGTGTGATTTGTCGGGACGACAAATTCTTGGCTGGGGGGAGGATGTAAGCAGAGTCAGGATGAGCTCTACCCTGACATCTGGTGGTGA
>NW_020700244.1:0-2047 GCF_002925995.2 Terrapene triunguis | reverse complement strand
TTCTTGAAATGCGGTGCCCAGAACTGGACACAATACTCCAGCTGAGGCCTAAGCAGAGCAGAGTAGAGCGGAAGAATGACTTCTCGTGTCTTGCTCACAACACACCTGTTAATACATCCCAGAATCATGTTTGCTTTTTTTGCAACAGCATCACACTGTTGACTCATATTTAGCTTGTGGTCCACTATAACCCCAAGATCCCTTTCTGCCGTACTCCTTCCTAGACAGTCTCTTCCCATTCTGTATGTGTGAAACTGATTTTTCCTTCCTAAGTGGAGCACTTTGCATTTGTCTTTGTTAAACTTCATCCTGTTTAACTCAGACCATTTCTCCAATTTGTCCAGATCATTTTGAATTATGACCCTGTCCTCCAAAGCAGTTGCTATCCCTCCCAGTTTGGTATCATCCGCAAACTTAATAAGCGTACTTTCTATGCCAATATCTAAGTCGTTAATGAAGATATTGAACAGAGCCGGTCCCAAAACAGACCCCTGCGGAACCCCACTCGTTATGACTTTCCAGCAGGATTGGGAACCATTAATAACAACTCTCTGAGTACGGTTATCCAGCCAGTTATGCACCCACCTTATAGTAGCCCCATCTAAATTGTATTTGCCCAGTTTGTCGATAAGAATATCATGCGAGACCGTATCAAATGCCTTACTAAAGTCTAGGTATACCACATCCACAGCTTCTCCCTTATCCACAAGACTCGTTATCCTATCAAAGAAAGCTATCAGATTGGTTTGACAGGATTTGTTCTTTACAAATCCATGCTGGCTGTTCCCTATCACCTTACCACCTTTCAAGTGTTTGCAGATGATTTCCTTAATTACTTGCTCCATTATCTTCCCTGGCACAGAAGTTAAACTAACTGGTCTGTAGTTTCCTCGGTTGTTTTTATTTCCCTTTTTATAGATGGGCACTATATTTGCCCTTTTCCAGTCTTCTGGAATCTCTCCCGTCTCCCATGATTTTCCAAAGATAATAGCTAGAGGCTCAGATACCTCCTCTATTAGCTCCTTGAGTATTCTAGGATGCATTTCATCAGGCCCTGGTGACTTGCAGGCATCTAACTTTTCTAAGTGATTCTTAACTTGTTCTTTTTTTATTTTATCTGCTAAACCTACCCCCTTCCCATTAGCATTCACTAGGTTAGGCATTCCTTCAGACTTCTCGGTGAAGACCGAAACAAAGAAGTCATTAAGCATCTCTGCCATTTCCAAGTTTCCTGTTACTATTTCTCCCCCTTCACTAAGCAGTGGGCCTACCCTGTCTTTGGTCTTCCTCTTCTTCTAATGTATTGATAAAAAAAGTCTTCTTGTTTCCCTTCATTCCCGTAGCTAATCTGAGCTCATTTTGTGCCTTTGCCTTTCTAATCTTGCCCCTGCATTCCTGTGTTGTTTGCCTATATTCATCCTTTGTAATCTGTCCTAGTTTCCATTTTTTATATGACTCCTTTTTATTTTTTAGATCATGCAAGATCTCGTGGTTAAGCCAAGGTGGTCTTTTGCCACATTTTCTATCTTTCCTAACCAGCGGAATAGCTTGCTTTTGGGCCCTTAATAGTGTCCCTTTGAAAAACTGCCAACTCTCCTCAGTTGTTTTTCCCCTCAGTCTTGATTCCCATGGGACCTTACCTATCAGCTCTCTGAGCTTACCAAAATCCGCCTTCCTGAAATCCATTGTCTCTATTTTGCTGTTCTCCCTTCTACCGTTCCTTAGAATTGCAAACTCTATGATTTCATGATCACTTTCACCCAAGCTGCCTTCTACTTTCAAATTCTCAACGAGTTCCTCCCTATTTGTTAAAATCAAGTCTAGAACAGCTTCCCCCCTAGTAGCTTTTTCAACCTTCTGAAATAAAAAGTTGTCTGCAATGCAGTCCAAGAATTTGTTGGATAGTCTGTGCCCCCGCTGTGTTATTTTCCCAACATATATCCGGATAGTTGAAGTCCCCCATCACCACCAAATCTTGGGCTTTGGATGATTTTGTTAGTTGTTTAAAAAAAGCCTCATCCACCTCTTCCACCTGGTTAGGTGGCCT
>NW_020700243.1:0-1008 GCF_002925995.2 Terrapene triunguis | reverse complement strand
AGGAAGCCAGTTCTAGGGCTTAATGGGATGCATTCCAAATTCTCTCAACCGGCTCTCATTCGCCCCAGTAAAAAAAAAAATCACAGTACAGATCTTCTGCATGCCTGTTGCAATGAGTTGCAGGCTGGCGCTTACTTCTCCTCATTGTAGGAGCAATTGAAGCAATTTACGTAATGCTGGCAAGTTTGAGTGTGAGCCAAATACAGTTACATTTTCACAGCATAGTTATGCTGATTAGTATATTTCTATTTCACAGTATATTAAAAAGTTACATGGATTGCAATTTTCATTAGCCATATTACCACTCAGTGTTCACAACTCAGCCCTTCCCATTTTTAAGATCTGCTCAACATTGACCCAGCAAGCCATTCTGACTCATAATTCAGTTAATCTATTCTAACTACTAACTACACATAGATCAGACCAAAAGAACATCTGCATAAACAACAGTTGAAGAGTAACTGCCAGGGACACGTGGACCAGAAAACACTCTGCACAGTGACACTGTCTATTCCGAACAGCCATATTGTACCCTACACATGAAATCTTTACTACATAATTATGAGTAAGGGAGGAAGAGAAATAATCTGTATAATTATTGTGTTGGACAGTGTTAATGGCTGCCACCAACAAGATCTTTAATTTATGACAATCACAGACCTTGTAAAAACTGATGGGCATGTAACAATTAAATGCCCCTGTATGTAGTGATAACTGGAAACAAGCAAGCTACCACCCAAGGCAACAGCCACATGGCAATGTCGATCAGAAGCTAAACCATGTGGGCTAAGAGGGTTCCTTGGGACTAGTTACAAACACAGGGACGAGGGACTTGACTGGTTGTAGTTGTGTGTGTGATAAACAGAAAGCGAGAGAAGTAGTTGTGAGAGTGGCCCTGGTAAGAAGATAAGAGACAGACTTTCTTTTGGGCATAGTACTTGCTGGAGCAGACTTGGATCTCTGAGTAAGGAAAATACCTGCTGTTTGTTTTTATTGTGTTCAGAGAAA
>NW_020700242.1:0-3904 GCF_002925995.2 Terrapene triunguis | reverse complement strand
CCGGCTCTCATCTGCCCCAGTAAAAATCACAGTACAGATCTTCTGCATGCCTGTTGCAATGAGTTGCAGGCTGGTGCTTACTTCTCCTCATTGTAGGAACAATTGAAGCAATTTACGTAATGCTGGCAAGTTTGAGGCTGAGCCAAATACAGTTACATTTTCACAGCATTGCTATCCTGATTAGTGGAGAGAACCTCTATTTCACAGTATACTAAAAAGTTACATGGGTTGCAATTTTCATTATCCATATTACCACTCAGCCCTTCCTATTTTTAAGATCTGCTCAACATTGACCCAGGAAGCCACACTGACTCATAATTCAGTCCAGGGACGGCCCATAACATTTTGGCACCTGAGGCGGGGAACTCAAATGACGCCCCCATGCCTCCTCGCTTGGGCCAAAACTTTGAAAGGTCTCAATTCTGCCTTCTTCCTGTTCTACTCCTCTCATGGTACTGCTCTTCTACCTACCCCAATAAAGGAGAACTAACAACTTAAAATGCCTTCTTCAAAAATTTTAAGTAACATTTAACTTTCAAACGCTTGAACAGCAAATGTAACTTTTCTTGTCTGCATAGTAAACACTGGCATGTTTATCTTTTTGAATAATCAAAGTGGTGCTTTCTGTGCCTTCTTGACTGCAAAGATTTGAACTGCTTCCTGAACGTCCACAGTCTGGGCCAGCTCATGCTCTATTGAGATGGTTGCAAGGCCGACCAGCCTCTCTGGTGTCATTGTGGAGCGTGTTAGGATATAGATATTCAGGCCTGTCTGTAAAGGCCTATACTTTAAGAATTTACGTGTATTCTTATCACTTAGCTAGTTATAGAGGTATAAAAGAAAGAAACAAAATCACTGGCTGTCTGTGAAAGGGCCTTCTCGTACTGTGACCGTCTGAGGCTCTGTTCTTAGGCTAAGTAAGGCCTTTGGCTAAGCAGCAGAGGCAGCCATAAGCTGAGAAGTGAACGGTCACATCCTCACATTCCAAACTAGTCATATTAAAATAAGGCAATCTGGGGCTGTTAGGAAGATGATCCGATCTATCACCTCCAGATAAAGGGAACAGCCTAGAACATGTAAAAGAAAATTTAGTTTGATAGTTTTCTGTCTGGTAAGAACTCACTTATCAATAGACACAGCTGGAAAACCCTTATGTCTGTATAAATGTAGTTGTAAAACCCTTATTTCTGTATAGATGTAGTTGTGAAATCCTCACTTCTGTATTGTTTTGTATGTTTATTTGCATGGTCTCTGTCTGGTTCTGTAATTGTTTCTGTCTGCTGTATAATTAATTTTGCTGGGTGTAAACTAATTAAGGTAGTGGAATATAATTGGTTAAATAACCATGTTACTGTATGTTAAATTAGTTAAATTTCAGTAAAATGATCGGTTAAGGTATATAGCTAAGCAAAACTCAAGTTTTACTATATAGTCTGCAGTCAATCAGGAAGTAAGGGGGGAATGGGAACAGGGAATGGGGGTGGGGAAATTGGAATCATGTTTTGCTAAGGGGGGAAATGGGAACAAGGAATGGGAACAGGGATGGTTCTGTGGTGTCAGAGCTGGGAAGGGGGACACTGAGGAAGGAAACTGGAATCATGCTTGCTGGAAGTTTACCCCAATAAACATCAAATTGTTTGCGCCTTTGGAGTTCGGGTATTGTTGCTCTCTGTTCATGCGAGAAGGACCAGAGAAGTGAGAGGGTGAAGGAATAAGCCCCCTAACAGAGTGTTTTTATTAACTTCAGCTTGGAGAAGCTGCGTTCTGCACTGGCAACTGTTACAGGAAGTGTTAGAAGTATGCGCAGAGCAACAAAAGCATTTGGAAAGAGGGTGGTTATCTTATTTGTGCACATATATTCCAGAACAGCCTTTGGAGTTGATCCTGCTGAAATGCATCTTGAAAGGGCTTTCAGTTCATCACCTAAATCACTCGCATCAATATCGCGCATGTCATCATGTGTCAACATGGTCTCTAGTGCCCTGAATTGCTGGTGTAGGTCTTTTTCAGGTATAGTGAGGAGTTTTGGAATATCATACAACATCCCAAATATACTGCTGGGTTCCTTGAGCTGCATGAAACGTTCTTCAACTGACTGTATTGCACAATCTAGCACCTGGTTAAAGAATTCAACTTTGAATTGTTGTTTGGGGTTTCTTATGGGATTATCCCGTGCCTCGTAATCAAAATGTCTTCTTCTTCGGTGACTCTTGTATTCTTGAATGGGTGGGAAAATAGCTTCAGTGTGAAGTTCCTCTGCCAACTTCTGTGCACTCTTCAGAACGTTTTGAAATCCCTCATCTGACCGGTAAGACTGTAGGTATGACTTTGCTTTGTACAGTTGTTCCATTGCTCCAGATATATCAAGGTCAACACCTTGGAGTCTCTTGCTTACAAACATTTATTTCAAACAGTATGTCATCCCACAACACTAAGCCACACAGAAATTTGAAGTTATGTATGTTTCTGGTGATTCCATTTCCCTCTGCCACTGTTCTCCCACAAACAGTTCCTGTCATAGCATTATCCTCCATAATGGCAACTATGGTATGATCTATCGTCCCAATTTGGTGTTTGATAGGCTTTATCGCCTCCACTCGACTTTCCCATCGTGTGGCACTCAGTGGTTTCAGTGTCAGAGAGGATGTTCCTATATGTTGCTTCAAAATTTGCCATTGATGAGCTGATGCAGAGAAAAATACATAGATGCTTTGAATTACATTAAAATATTCAGATGCTGCATCACTGACCACCAAGTTCAATGAATGAGAACTGCATGGGACAAAAAAAGCTCAAGGGTTTAACTCTCGGATCCATGTCTGCACTCTTCTGTTCTTTCCTCTCATGTTGGTACCATTATCATAGCCCTGACCTCTCATGTCAGCTATTGCAATTCCTGTATTTTCCAGCTTTTTAAGAAGCACATTTGTCATACTAGCTCCTATAGTATCAGCAATGTCAATAAATTCTAGAAAATGCTCTCTGACAGTTACCATTGTGGGGACATTTTCACTAGGTTCTGTTGTTGTTACAAAATGCACCATTAAAGTCATTTATTCCGTATGGCTGATGTCAGGTGTGCAGTCCAGAATAACAGAGTAATATCTTGCTGACTTCAAATTTGCCACAATCTTCTGTTTGACTTTCGTTGCCAGGAACTGTATGATCTCATTTTGAATTGTTTTTCCAAGGTAGTGGTGCGTGTACATTTCTTGGGTGGTGACTCTTCCTAGATGCTCCTGGACTACAGCATCAAACTCAGCCATCAGCTCCACAATTTTAAGGAAGTTTCCATTGTTTGGCACATACAGCTGATCTGAAGTGCCACACAGTGCTAGGTTTTGGGTAGCAAGCATTCTCACAATGGCAATGAGCCTTTTCAGAACATTTTGCCAGTAAAGAGACTCTGATGCAATCTTCTCTTAATTCTGATCATCTATGGTGGCCTTTAACCTTAGTCTCATCTCAAGCTCTTTCCACTTATAGAATGCTCTCTGGTGATTTGCTGCCTTCTCATGGCATGCCAGATTTTTCCAGTCCTTTGTTCCTGCAGAACCCAAAGTGGCTGGAACATTAGACTGGAAGAGTTTGCAACAAAAACAGTATGCAGCATTCTGGGTTTTTGAGTACATAAACCATGGCCTCTCCACTTTGTCACCATTGCAGATTTCACGCTTGTGTGTGTGATAAACAGAAAGCGAGAGAAGTAGTTGTGAGAGTGGCCCTGGTAAGAAGATAAGAGACAGACTTTCTTTTGGGCATAGTACTTGCTGGAGCAGACTTGGATCTCTGAGTAAGGAAAACACCTGGTGTTTGTTTTTACTGTGTTCAGAGAAACAGGACTTCGTGTACATTCTTGTAAATAAACAGGATCACACCAAAGAAATACCTGACTATTGGCATC
>NW_020700241.1:449-1762 GCF_002925995.2 Terrapene triunguis | reverse complement strand
CAATTTCAAGGACAATATAGTAAAAGAAAAATTATGAATATTTTACAGTAATCTTCAAATCAAAGTGTTCCCTCCTAAATCCCCCTCTCAAACTCAAAGTATTGCACAATAATGCCCCATCCATGAGCTGCAGTGTTTGGTGTCATTGCAGCAGTTTTTATATGGGTTTGGATCTCAGATTGTAAACTTTTGGAACAGGGATGCATCTTTAAAGCATCTAGCAGACTTTGGGTGCTGTATAAATTATAATGTTATGTGCTGCAGGCTCAACTATTGGGGGAAAAACAGTTTGGGAACCAGGACAGAATAAAATGTAGGGGGAAAAACATAGGGAATAAGGTTCAAAAGATGCAGATACAATTCAGTTGAGATAAGGTCTTGTGATCAGTTGCTTCAACCAATTGCTCTCTGGTCAACAGTTAAAAAAAACTACTGACCAGCTAGAGATGATTAGTAGTTTGGACAGCTAGTGAACAACTTTTGGAGTGATATAACTCTAAGACAATTGGTTGGTATCTGGCTGTTGAAGTGTGTGATTATTATTTTGAATAGCCCTTTTAATCTCAAAGCTAACACATTGAATACAATTTCACCTCTGGGTTGAAACATGACAAAGGTCCAGCAATGCATAGCATAGAATCATAGAATATCAGGGTTGGAAGGGACCTCAGGAGGTCATCTAGTTCAACCCCCTGCTCAAAGCAGGACCAATCCCCAGACAGATTTTTACCCCAGTTCCCTAAGTGGCCCCCTCAAGGATTGAACTCACAACCCTGGGTTTAGCAGGCCAAACCACTGTGCTATCCCTCCCCCCATCACTACACAAAAATTTAGAATAGGAATGAAGAACTGCATGGGGAAGTTTAGGTATACCAAATGTGATTGCGTCTGCTGGAATTTGGTCAGGATGCTAATAAATCAATGTAAATATATATAAACCTTTTAGAAACGTGCAAATATATTGACTCATGAAAAGTTGTTTTTCTGTACATTTTCAGGTAAATGTATTTCTATACTACATTAAACTGGTTAATGTAGCTATCCCAAGTGCAGTAAAAACATTACAGCAAATTGTTTTTCCTTGCATTTTATGCCAAAACATAACCAATGTGACATGGGATTTGAATAGAAACAAACGGTACCAGTTATTGCAAAAAATATTGCAGCTCCTTAAATCTTTAGCATCTTCTAGTTCAGGGGTTCTCAAACTTTTTCTCTCTGCGGCCCCCCTCGAGATGCTATAAAACTCCAGGGCCTGGAGGGGGAGAGCTTGGGCATAGGCGTAGTTTGACTTCTATTTTGGGGGGGGGGGA
>NW_020700241.1:0-349 GCF_002925995.2 Terrapene triunguis | reverse complement strand
CCAGCGGGACTCGAGCTACTTCCGCATGGCAGGGTCCAGGGAGGGAGCACCACCTCCATCCCCTGACTCACCTCAGCAGGCCACCCAGCTTGTCGGGGTTGCGGGGGGAAGGGGGGGAGGGACGGGACACACACAACCAAAAATTATAATTCAAAGGTGGGAGGCTTAGCTCAAAAAGTTTGAAAATAGCTTAGGGTGTAGGGACGGGGTAGCTGGGGCTGTGTGCAGATGGGGTGGCTCGAGGTGCAGGGAGGGGGTAGCTGGGGCTGTGTGCAGACGGGGTGGCTCGAGGTGCAGGGAGTGGGTAGCTGGGGCTGTGTGCAGACGGGGTGGCTCGAGGTGCAGGGAG
>NW_020700240.1:0-1369 GCF_002925995.2 Terrapene triunguis | reverse complement strand
CAATTTCAAGGACAATATAGTAAAAGAAAAATTATGAATATTTTACAATAATCTTCAAATCAAAGTGTTCCCTCCTAAATCCCCCTCTCAAACTCAAAGTATTGCACAATAATGCCCCATCCATGAGCTGCAGTGTTTGGTGTCATTGCAGCAGTTTTTATATGGGTTTGGATCTCAGATTGTAAACTTTTGGGACAGGGATGCATCTTTAAAGCATCTAGCAGACTTTGGGTGCTGTATAAATTATAATGTTATGTGCTGCAGGCTCAACTATTGGGGAAAAACAGTTTGGGAACCAGGACAGAATAAAATGTAGGGGGAAAAACATAGGGAATAAGGTTCAAAAGATGCAGATACAATTCAGTTGAGATAAGGTCTTGTGATCAGTTGCTTCAACCAATTGCTCTCTGGTCAATAGTTAAAAAAAACTACTGACCAGCTAGAGATGATTAGTAGTTTGGACAGCTAGTGAACAACTTTTGGAGCGATATAACTCTAAGACAATTGGTTGGTATCTGGCTGTTGAAGTGTGTGATTATTATTTTGAATAGCCCTTTTAATCTCAAAGCTAACACATTGAATACAATTTCACCTCTGGGTTGAAACATGACAAAGGTCCAGCAATGCATAGCATCACTACACAAAAATTTAGAATAGGAATGAAGAACTGCATGGGGAAGCTTAGGTATACCAAATGTGATTGCCTCTGCTGGAATTTGGTCAGGATGCTAATAAATCAATGTAAATATATATAAACCTTTTAGAAACGTGCAAATATATTGACTCATGAAAAGTTGTTTTTCTGTACATTTTCAGGTAAATGTATTTCTATACTACATTAAACTGGTTAATGTAGCTATCCCAAGTGCAGTAAAAACATTACAGCAAATTGTTTTTCCTTGCATTTTATGCCAAAACATAACCAATGTGACATGGGATTTGAATAGAAAAAAACGGAACCAGTTATTGCAAAAAATATTGCAGCTCCTTAAATCTTTAGCATCTTCTAGTTCAGGGGGTTCTCAAACTTTTTCTCTCTGTGGCCCCCCTTGAGATGCTATAAAACTCCAGGGCCTAGCGGGGGGAGGGGGAGAGCTTGGGCATAGGCGTAGTTTGACTTCTATTTTTGGGGGGGGGGGAAAGGGGCAGGGGCCAGCGGGACTCGAGCTACTTCCGCATGGCAGGGTCCAGGGAGGGAGTGCCACCTCCATCCCCTGACTCACCTCAGCAGGCCACCCAGCTTGTCTGGGTTGCGGGGGGTGCGGGACGGGGAGGGACGGGACACACACAACCAAAAATTATAATTCAAAGGTGGGAGGCTTAGCTCAAAAAGTTTGAAAATAGCTTAGGGTGTAGGGACGGGGTAGCT
>NW_020700239.1:0-3494 GCF_002925995.2 Terrapene triunguis | reverse complement strand
CACACACACACACACACACACACACACACACACACACACATATATATATCTATTAACAGAGCGCATCTGAGTGGTCTGGGTTGAGCAGCACTTTCCAGCTGCCACCCTTGTATGCCACAGGCTCAGCACGTCCCTATCCCCACTTTCACGTTACACTTGTTCTGGTAGTAACCCACTTGATGAGCAAACCTCACAGGATTTTTTGGCGCAATAGGGATCTTTAGCTTAGGTATGAGGAGCGTTGCTGCAGAGCAAATGGGGAAGCCAAAAACACAAAAGAGAGAAAGAGAGGGAGGGAGGGAAGCAACCAGCTTAATCATAAAAGTTATTTATTGCCAGGTGATAACAATACAAGGGGAGCCAAACAAACAAAACAGTTACAATACTAAATCTAACTTAAATTTGATTACAAAAGTCAGGTTTAGAAAACTATAACTGATCACACAAGTAAGGGTTAGAAAGCTATACCTAGAGTAGGAAAAAAAACAGAGAAAGAGAGAGTTGGGTTCTCACCACTCCATGGAGCTTGAACGGGTCGGGGTTCCCAGGTGGTGATGGTAGCTGAGGGTCCAGAGTGCTGGAGACAGGCACAGCCCCCAGCACGATCAGTCAGGAGAAGATGAAGTCCCAGTAGAACCGATGCAGATTTTGGATCCAGGTATCGGAGCACTTACTTGAGCGTGGGTAGGGGTTTTTGTAGGGAAAGAACAATGGTTCAAGGGAGAACACTAGATTTGTTTATGGGTGAACTGATGGCTCAAGGGATTACTCCAAAGTTGTTTTGTTCAGGCTAGAGAATAGGAGCTGATCATTCCTGGCTATGGGCGGTGTTCCTTCGAGGGAGCTCACAGTGCAATTAGGCAGCTTCAGTATTTTGGATACCAATAAAGGATTTATTACTAGAATTAGTCTGATAACTACTGAGCTGGGTGTGTGCAGGCGTGGGTTCATTAACATCTGGATCAGAGATCCCCCATCATGCAGTGCTTCCCTGCTTTTCTGGTCCCAGAGTTCAGTGCGGTTCTTGCCTTGGAATCTCTGTTCTCCGTTCTATATGGTAATTGAGATGCCTTCCTGTCCCATCTTCAATGCAAATGAGGTTAGGGGAGTTGCCTTAATCTTGTCACTCTTATCCCACGGGGTTTAGGTGTGTTTCCCACTGCCTTTTCATTGCTTTTTGTAAGTCTTTCTTCTGACTGGTTTTGGTTCAAGCAGAGGCTGGGGGAGGGGTCCTTTGTGAGTCAGACAGGCTGGATACTGTGCCCTGGTTCCCCAAGAACACAGATCTGACAGGTAACACTCCTATGAGAGAAGGTGGTATTGTTATCCCCCAGAGAGGAAGGATGGTCTGTTGGCCTGGGACTTGGAAGTCTCTGGTTCAATTCTCTGCTCTGTCACAGACTTTCTATGTGACCTTGGGCATGTCATTTAGTCTCTCTGGCCTCAATTCCCCACCCATAAAATGGGAATAATAGTGCTTTCCTACCTCACAGATTGTTGTCAGGCTTAGGGTGACCATATTTCCCTAAGCTGAAAACGGGACACCGAGTAAGAGGTGGTCAGTGTTCAGGGGAGTTTACTTACAGTATGCAAAAAAGACAAGACAGTTTCATATATTTTATATATATGTTCATATATTTCATGGTTCATATATTTTACTTAAAACTCAGTAGTTTCTGGCATTGCTCCTTGTCTTGCTGTTCTTCAGGGTGTGAAGCTGCTTGTTACCAGTTGTATTTCTCTGACGATGCTATTTTTTTGAGGGTTTGCTTGTCTTTCAGCAACTCATCGTAGAATGCAGTACAGTCTAGAGAAAAGTTAACTCGCACACGCAAGACAGCCTTCATGGTGGCGACGTTCAGATGTGATTTTTCAGGAGACTACACATCATTCATAATTGAAAAGATATGTTCAACAGGCGCTGTAGTACCAGGCAGACACAGCACAAATTCCACAGCCTTGGCTCGATCTGTGTATTCTACTGCATCTCTTGAAAAATCTTCTGCCACCTTTCAGTGATGGGCGTTCTTTGATCCGTTCCAATCTGAAAGACAACTAGAGACAATTGATTTTTCACTGGACTACTCATGAAAGAGACACTTCTCATCCAACATATTTAAGGTGGGAATTCTGGTGTGGCATGCAGCGAGGCTGTCTTGCATTTGCTCCCACTGCGGCATATTCCTCACCGGAGCCCACTCAAACTTTTTGGTGCACTCAAAGGCAGGTCTCCAGTGCTTTAAGTAGGACAGGCATGTTGTGTAAAAATTTTCAACTAGATCATAAAACTCCTTTTCTTTCATTTGCCCGCATTCTACAAGAGCGTGCAATAGATTCTTCACTTCTGTTGTGACAAATCTTTCTCCAAGCCTCTCCGATAAGTTAACGTGCAGGGAATGTATTTGCAGTGCAACTTCTGTCACTGACAAATTGTTTTTCTCTATCATCTCTGTTATGGTTTGGACCATGGCAATTTGTTTGCTGGCAAATAGAAGCCACAGCTGAGTGCAGGATCATCAAAGAGCTTCCTTAGCAGTGTCAGGCATTTATCTTGAGAGAGAAAATACACTTTAAGCCCATCGACAATGGACAAAATCCTGTGTATTGCTGATCCCAATGAGAGGAATTGCGTGCTGCCATGCTCTAGTAATTTGGTATACTCGATTTCAACAAATCGACAGAAGTCCTTCAGCTCTTCAACACGCACCCTGTAGATATGAAAGGATTTGTAATCCTTTACAGCAAAGCTCTCCACATCTAAAGGAGGACAGTCAACTGCAGTTTGGAGGAAGTTATGCACAATATGTGTACCACATCCAATACCAAATATCTCTTTTACTAAGTCGGCCTGGAGCTTTTGCCATAAATTGTTTTTTCCACAACGTCTGGCACCCCCAAAGTTAGTATTGGTGTTGTTTGCACAAATTCCAACAATCTTGTCACTAAGAGAGTACTACTCAATCACTTGCTGGATGAATGCACACTACAAATCTGATGTTTCTCCAGGTAGAGACATAAAGTCAATAATTTTTTTGCAAACGCCACTCAGTGGGAGAAAAATACCGTATAAGAACAGCAAATAGTTTTTGATTCATTTTGTTAGACACATCCACACTAAGCATAATAAAGGAACACTTGTCCAACTCAAGCTGCACTTCTTCAATAGATAAAGGGGCTAAGATGTTGCAAACGATTGCCTCAGATTTTGTACGAGCAGATGAAAATGTAGGTTGGTACAGTTTCCTAATTAATTGAGATGTACAGTCACTAGACCGGAAACCATGTCCGTGCTGCACTGAGTGATAAGGAAACACTCCCCCACTGGCAAAAACTTTTTCAGTTTCTGTTCTTGCCTCAGAAAAAATCCTGAAACACTTGGTGTTAAACACTTACTTTTATCAGCATCTCTGTGATGTGGGAGGAGGTACAGGAAGGGGTGTGGGGTTGCAGGCTCTGGAAGGGGGCTCAGGGCTGGGGTAGGGGGTTGGGGTGCG
>NW_020700238.1:0-3480 GCF_002925995.2 Terrapene triunguis | reverse complement strand
CACACACACACACACACACACACACACACACACACACACACACACATATATCTATCAACAGAGCGCATCTGAGTGGTCTGGGTTGAGCAGCACTTTCCAGCTGCCACCCTTGTATGCCACAGGCTCAGCACGTCCCTATCCCCACTTTCACGTTACACTTGTTCTGGCAGTAACCCACTTGATGAGCAAACCTCACAGGATTTTTTGGCGCAATAGGGATCTTTAGCTTAAGTATGAGGAGCGTTGCTGCAGAGCAAATGGGGAAGCCAAAAACACAAAAGAGAGAGAGAGAGGGAGGGAGGGAAGCAACCAGCTTAATCATAAAAGTTATTTATTGCCAGGTGATAACAATACAAGGGGAGCCAAACAAACAAAACAGTTACAATATTAAATCTAACTTAAATTTGATTACAAAAGTCAGGTTTAGAAAACTATAACTGATCACACAAGTAAGGGTTAGAAAGCTATACCTAGAGTAGGAAAAAAAACAGAGAAAGAGAGAGTTGGGTTCTCACCACTCCATGGAGCTTGAACGGGTCGGGGTTCCCAGGTGGTGGTGGTAGCTGAGGGTCCAGAGTGCTGGAGACAGGCACAGCCTCCAGCACGATCAGTCAGGAGAAGATGAAGTCCCAGTAGAACTGATGCAGATTTTGGATCCAGGTATCGGAGCACTTACTTGAGCGTGGGTAGGGGTTTTTGTAGGGAAAGAACAATGGTTCAAGGGAGAACACTAGATTTGTTTATGGGTAAACTGATGGCTCAAGGGATTACTCCAAAGTTGTTTTGTTCAGGCTAGAGAATAGGAGCTGATCATTCCTGGCTATGGGCGGTGTTCCTTCGAGGGAGCTCACAGTGCAATTAGGCAGCTTCAGTGTTTTGGATACCAATAAAGGATTTATTACTAGAATTAGTCTGATAACTACTGAGCTGGGTGTGTGCAGGCGTGGGTTCATTAACATCTGGATCAGAGATCCCCCATCATGCAGTGCTTCCCTGCTTTTCTGGTCCCAGAGTTCAGTGTGGTTCTTGCCTTGGAATCTCTGTTCTCCGTTCTATATGGTAATGGAGATGCCTTCCTGTCCCATCTTCAATGCAAATGAGGTTAGGGGAGTTGCCTTAATCTTGTCACTCTTATCCGACGGGGTTTAGGTGTGTCTCCCACTGCCTTTTCATTGCTTTTTGTAAGTCTTTCTTCTGATTGGTTTTGGTTCAAGCAGAGGCTGGGGGAGGGGTCCTTTGTGAGTCAGACAGGCTGGATACTGTGCCCTGGTTCCCCAAGAACACAGATCTGACAGGTAACACTCCTATGAGAGAAGGTGGTATTGTTATCCCCCAGAGAGGAAGGATTGTCTGTTGGCCTGGGACTTGGAAGTCTCTGGTTCAATTCTCTGCTCTGCCACAGACTTTCTATGTGACCTTGGGCATGTCATTTAGTCTCTCTGGCCTCAATTCCCCACCCATAAAATGGGAATAATAGTGCTTTCCTACCTCACAGATTGTTGTCAGGCTTAGGGTGACCATATTTCCCTAAGCTGAAAACGGGACACCGAGTAAGAGGTGGTCAGTGTTCAGGGGAGTTTACTTACAGTATGCAAAAAAGACAAGACAGTTTCATATATTTTATATATATGTTCATATATTTCATGGTTCATATATTTTACTTAAAACTCAGTAGTTTCTGGCATTGCTCCTTGTCTTGCTGTTCTTCAGGGTGTGAAGCTGCTTGATACCAGTTGTATTTCTCTGACGATGCTATTTTTTTGAGGGTTTGCTTGTCTTTCAGCAACTCATCGTAGAATGCAGTACAGTCTAGAGAAAAGTTAACTTGCACATGCAAGACAGCCTTCATGGTGGCGACGTTCAGATGTGATTTTTCAGGAGACTACACATCATTCATAATTGAAAAGATATGTTCAACAGGCGCTGTAGTACCAGGCAGACACAGCACAAATTCCACAGCCTTGGCTCGATCTGTGTATTCTACTGCATCTCTTGAAAAATCTTCTGCCACCTTTCAGTGATGGGCGTTCTTTGATCGTTCCAATCTGAAAGACAACTGGAGACAATTGATTTTTCACTGGACTACTCATGAAAGAGACACTTCTCATCCAACATATTTAAGGTGGGAATTCTGGTGTGGCATGCAGCGAGGCTGTCTTGCATTTGCTCCCACTGTGGCATATTCCTCACCGGAGCCCACTCAAACTTTTTGGTGCACTCAAAGGCAGGTCTCCAGTGCTTTAAGTAGGACAGGCATGTTGTGTAAAAATTGTCAACTAGATCATAAAACTCCTTTTCTTTCATTTGCCCGCATTCTACAAGAGCGTGCAGTAGATTCTTCACTTCTGTTGTGACAAATCTTTCTCCAAGCCTCTCCGATAAGTTAACGTGCAGGGAATGTATTTGCAGTGCAACTTCTGTCACTGACAAATTGTTTTTCTCTATCATCTCTGTTATGGTTTGGACCATGGCAATTTGTTTGCTGGCAAATAGAAGCCACAGCTGAGCGCAGGATCATCAAAGATCTTCCTTAGCAGTGTCAGGCATTTATCTTGAGAGAGAAAAATACGCTTTAAGCCCATCGACAATGGACAAAATCCTGTGTATTGCTGGTCCCAATGAGAGGAATTGCGTGCTGCCATGCTCTAGTAATTTGGTATACTCGATTTCAACAAATCGACAGAAGTCCTTCAGCTCTTCAACACGCACCCTGTACATATGAAAGGATTTGTAAACCTTTACAGCAAAGCTCTCCACATCTAAAGGAGGACAGTCAACTGCAATTTGGAGGAAGTTATGCACAATATGTGTACCACACCCAATACCAAATATCTCTTTTACTAAGTCGGCCTGGAGCTTTTGCCATAAATTGTTTTTTCCACAACGTCTGGCACCCCCAAAGTTAGTATTGGTGTTGTTTGCACAAATTCCAACAATCTTGTCACTAAGAGAGTACTACTCAATCACTTGCTGGATGAATGCACACTACAAATCTGATGTTTCTCCAGGTAGAGACATAAAGTCAATAATTTTTTTGCAAACTCCACTGAGTGGGAGAAAAATACCGTATAAGAACAGCAAATAGTTTTTGATTCATTTTGTTAGACACATCCACACTAAGCATAATAAAGGAACACTTGTCCAACTCAAGCTGCACTTCTTCAATAGATAAAGGGGCTAAGATGATGCAAATGATTGCCTCAGATTTTGTACGAGCAGATGAAAATGTAGGTTGGTACAGTTTCCTAATTAATTGAGATGTACAGTCACTAGACCGGAAACCATGTCCATGCTGCACTGAGTGATAAGGAAACACTCCCCCACTGGCAAAAACTTTTTCAGCTTCTGTTCTTGTCTCAGAAAAAATCCTGAAACACTTGGTGTTAAACACTTACTTTTATCAGCATCTCTGTGATGTGGGAGGAGGTGCAGGAAGGGGTGTGGGGTTACAGGCTCTGGAAGGGGGCTCAGGGCTGGGGT
>NW_020700237.1:0-2356 GCF_002925995.2 Terrapene triunguis | reverse complement strand
ATATTAGGTTGATTTGACATGATTTATTCTAGACAAATCCATGTTGATGGTTAGTTATCACCTCATTATCTTCTAGGTGCTTAACAAACTGATTATTTTCTCCACTATATTTCCATATACCAAGATTAAGCTTACTGGTCTACCATTCCCTGGGTAGTCCTTATTCCCCTTTTATAGACAGGCACTCCATTTGCCCTTTTTCAGTCCTCTGGGATCTCTACTGTCCTCCAAGAGCACTCTAAAATAATCGCTAATGATGCAGAGATCTCTTCAGACAGTTCCTTAAGTATTCTATGATGTATTTCATCAGGTCCTGCCACCTTGAAGACATCTAACTTGTCTATGGGCTTATTTCCACTTACTGTGGATTGATGCTGCAGCGATCTAACCACCGGCAGTCGATTTAGCGGGTCTAGTGAAGACCTGCTGAATCAACCACCGATGGCTTGCCTGTCGACTCCAGTACTCCACCGGAACGAGAAGCATAAGGTAAGTCAATGGGAGAGTTTCTCCTGTTGACTCAGTGTGCTGTAGACACCGCAATAAGTCAACCTAAGTTACGTCGACTCCAGCTACGTTATTCACGTAGCTGGAGTTGCATAACTTAGGTCAACTTAGCCCTGTAGTGTAGACCTGCCCTAAGTAATTCTTGTTCTTTCCCTATTTTAGCCTCAGATCCTATCATGTACACTGATGTTGACTATGGTAGCCATCCAATCAAAGCAGACTTTTTTTGTGAAATCTAAAACGAAAAAGGCATTTAACAGTTCGGCCATTATTGCGTTTTCTGTTATTCTCTTCCCCTCCTCGTTGAGTAAAAGGCCTACCCTGGCCCTGGTCTTCCTCTTGCTTCTAATACATTTATAAAATGTTTTCTTGTTACCCTTTATGTCCCTAGCTAGTTTGACCTCATTTTTTGCCTTGGCCTCTATACTTTTATCCTTACATGCTTTTGGTGTTTTTTATGAAAGTAGTTAAGGACATTGAGGTCAATGGTAATTGGGACAAAATACAACATGGTTTTACAAAAGGTAGATTGTGCCAACCAACCTGGGGACCTTGTAAACTGAAGTAATAGTAATAGGATGAAATTTAATAGTGAAAAGTGCAAGGACATGCACTTCGACTATTAGCGGTAAATATGCCCAAAGGCCTGTGATGGGACACTAGATAGGGTGGGATCTGAGTTACTACAAAGAATTCTTTCCTGGGTGTCTGGCTGGTGAGTTTAGCTGATCGCCATATTTGGGGCCGGGAAGGAATTTTCCTCCAGGGCAGATTGGCAGAGGCACTGGGGGTTTTTCACCTTCCTCTGCAGCGTGGGGAATGGGTCACTTGCTGGAGGATTCTCTGCACCTTGAAGTCTTTAAACCACAAGTTGAGAACTTCAGTAGCTCAGACATAGGTCAGGGGTTTGTTACAGGAGTGGGTGGGTGAGATTCTGTGGCCTGCGTTGTGCAAGAGGTCAGACTAGAAGATCATAATGGTCCCTTCTGACCTTAAAGTCTACGAGTCTGAGTCTATATTCATCCTTCATAATTTGACCTAGTTTCCACTTTTTCTATGACTCTGTTTTCTTTGAGGTTCAGGTCATTGGAGATTTCCTGGTTAAGCAAAGGTGGTCTCTTACCAAACTTCCTAAATTGCCTAAGCATTGAGATAGTTTGCTCTTGTGCCTTTAATAGAGTCTCTTTTTAAAAAACTGCCAACTCTCCTGAACTCTTTTTTTCCTTAGACATATTTCCCACAGGATCTTACCTATTCTCTGAGTTTGCTAAAGACTGCCTTCTTGAAGTCCACTGTCTTTATTTGACTATTATGTGTATGCTATATGTCTTTGATTACATGATCACATTCTATTTTTTCCACATATACCCTGCCTCATTTAGTGCACAGGATGGATAGAGCTCCCTGAATGGATAGTTATTCAATATTTCTTTTTCTTATCATTCAGTGTGTGGCCCCAGGCCTTATTTCCTGCACACTATTCAAACCATGCCCTGAGTACAGAATGATTAATGTCCTCATGCTTTCATCATAGTATCTGAGGGTTTCACAAATATTAATGTATTTATTTTCCCAGCACTCCTGTTACCAGATTTTCCTGTTACTTTGGAGTATGCTAATTTATTAGGGTTACTCTTCTGGGCGTGGTTCTGTAATTCAATCAATGTACTGCTTGTGTCACTTGTGTTTTCATATGGAGCTCTACTTCTCCCTTCTGCAAGTTCCCTCCCAATGGAGCTATCCTGCAGGACCCAGGTTCCTCAGGGCTGGGTTCCTCCAGCCCCAGAATCAGATGAGCGCGCGCACACACACACACACACACACACACACACACACACACACACACACA
>NW_020700236.1:0-2374 GCF_002925995.2 Terrapene triunguis | reverse complement strand
ATATTAGGTTGATTTGACATGATTTATTCTAGACAAATCCATGTTGACGGTTAGTTATCACCTCATTATCTTCTAGGTGCTTAACAAACTGATTATTTTCTCCACTATATTTCCATATACCAAGATTAAGCTTACTGGTCTACAATTCCCTGGGTAGTCCTTATTCCCCTTTTATAGACAGGCACTCCATTTGCCCTTTTTCAGTCCTCTGGGATCTCTCCTGTCCTCCAAGAGCACTCTAAAATAATCGCTAATGATGCAGAGATCTCTTCAGACAGTTCCTTAAGTATTCTATGATGTATTTCATCAGGTCCTGCCACCTTGAAGACATCTAACTTGTCTATGGGCTTATCTCCACTTTCTGTGGATTGATGCTGCAGCGATCTAACCACCGGCAGTCGATTTAGCGGGTCTAGTGAAGACCTGCTGAATCAACCACCGATGGCTTGCCTGTCGACTCCAGTACTCCACCGGAACGAGAAGCATAAGGTAAGTCAATGGGAGAGTTTCTCCTGTTGACTCAGTGTGCTGTAGACACCGCAATAAGTCGACCTAAGTTACGTCGACTCCATCTACGTGAACGACTCCAGCTACGTTATTCACGTAGCTGGAGTTGCATAACTTAGGTCGACTTAGCCCTGTAGTGTAGACCTGCCCTAAGTAATTCTTGTTCTTTCCCTATTTTAGCCTCAGATCCTATCATGTACACTGATGTTGACTATGGTAGCCATCCAATCAAAGCAGACTTTTTTTGTGAAATCTAAAACGAAAAAAGGCATTTAACAGTTCGGCCATTATTGCGTTTTCTGTTATTCTCTTCCCCTCCTCATTGAGTAAAAGGCCTACCCTGGCCCTGGTCTTCCTTTTGCTTCTAATACATTTATAAAATGTTTTCTTGTTACCCTTTATGTCCCTAGCTAGTTTGACCTCATTTTTTGCCTTGGCCTCTATACTTTTGTCCTTACATGCTTGTGGTGTTTTTTATGAAAGTAGTTAAGGACATTGAGGTCAATGGTAATTGGGACAAAATACAACATGGTTTTACAAAAGGTAGATCGTGCCAACCAACCTGGGGACCTTGTAAACTGAAGTAATAGTAATAGGATGAAATTTAATAGTGAAAAGTGCAAGGACATGCACTTCGACTATTAGTGGTAAATATGCCCAAAGGCCTGTGATGGGACACTAGATAGGGTGGGATCTGAGTTACTACAGAGAATTCTTTCCTGGGTGTCTGGCTGGTGAGTTTAGCTGATCGCCATATTTGGGGCCGGGAAGGAATTTTCCTCCAGGGCAGATTGGCAGAGGCACTGGGGGGTTTTCACCTTCCTCTGCAGCGTGGGGCATGGGTCACTTGCTGGAGGATTCTCTGCACCTTGAAGTCTTTAAACCACAGGTTGAGAACTTCAGTAGCTCAGACATAGGTCAGGGGTTTGTTACAGGAGTGGGTGGGTGAGATTCTGTGGCCTGTGTTGTGCAGGAGGTCAGACTAGAAGATCATAATGGTCCCTTCTGACCTTAAAGTCTACGAGTCTGAGTCTATATTCATCCTTCATAATTTGACCTAGTTTCCACTTTTTGTATGACTCTGTTTTCTTTGAGGTTCAGGTCATTGGAGATTTCCTGGTTAAGCAAAGGTGGTCTCTTACCAAACTTCCTAACTTGCCTAAGCATTGAGATAGTTTGCTCTTGTGCCTTTAATAGAGTCTCTTTTTAAAAAACTGCCAACTCTCCTGAACTCTTTTTTCCTTAGACATATTTCCCACAGGATCTTACCTATTCTCTGAGTTTGCTAAAGACTGCCTTCTTGAAGTCCACTGTCTTTATTTGACTATTATGTGTATGCTATATGGTAGTCTTTGATTACATGATCACATTCTATTTTTTCCACATATACCCTGCCTCATTTAGTGCACAGGATGGATAGTGCTCCCTGAATGGATAGTTATTCAATATTTCTTTTTCTGATCATTCAGTGTGTGGCCCCAGGCCTTATTTCCTGTACTCTATTCAAACCATGCCCTGAGTACAGAATGATTAATGTCCTCATGCTTTCATCATAGTATCTGAGGGTTTCACAAATATTAATGTATTTATTTTCCCAGCACTCCTGTTACCAGATTTTCCTGTTACTTTGGAGTATGCTCATTTATTAGGGTTACTCTTCTGGGCGTGGTTCTGTAATTCAATCAATGTACTGCTTGTGTCACTTGTGTTTTCATATGGAGCTCTACTTCTCCCTTCTGCAAGTTCCCTCCCAATGGAGCTATCCTGCAGGACCCAGGTTCCCCAGGGCTGGGTTCCTCCAGCCCCAGAATCAGATGAGCGCGCACGCACACACACACACACACACACACACACACACACACACACA
>NW_020700235.1:0-5906 GCF_002925995.2 Terrapene triunguis | reverse complement strand
CCCTACATTTGAACCCTAAAGTTCAAAGTGGGGATCCAGCCTTGACATGGTGGCATAGCGGTGGGATACATTTTAAACCCAAAGTCAGTAAGAGATTTTTTTTTCCTTCTAGCTGCTTGGAAAGCAGAGCTGAAGGTAGATGCATATCTTATCTCTCCTTGCCTGAAGGCAGAGGTGTTAAGTTTTTTTTAACGAGGTCCTTTGTTAAGAGAAGGGTTCAAAGGGAGCAAACTTTGACTGACTGGTAAAGATAATTTACAAGTTGAATTGTTTTTTTTTTTCTTTTTACATCCTCGGGAGTAGCTTGTTAGAAAGTCTCTGTTAACTCAGCAGCAGCCAGAGCTAAGTACATCCCAATTTCAGTCAACTGCAGAGGGGTGTGACCCAGCACAAGAAAACCAGGAAAATGACTACCAAAGAAGAAAAAGCTAAAGAGGAGGCCCACAAGAGAGCTATGGAGCTGAAAGAAAAAGAGATAGAGCTGAGAGACAGAGAAGAGAAAGCCAAAGAGGCGGCCCACAAGAGAGAGATGGAGCTGAAAGAAAAAGAGATGGAACTGGAAGCAGCAAGGACTAGGCAGGGTGCATCAGACCATCCTAGCAACTCCTCTCCAGGTACCACTTCCCATCCCAGGAAATTCCCTACCTACAAGGCAGGCGATGATACTGAGGCCTTCTTAGAAAATTTTGAAAGGGCCTGCCTTGGATACAACATCCCTCCACCCCAGTACATGGTAGAGCTGAGGCCGCAGCTCAGTGGACCCTTAGCAGAGGTGGCGGCTGAAATGCCTAAGGAACACATGAACAGTTATGAACTTTTTAAAAACAAGGCCAGAATCAGAATGGGGCTAACACCTGAGCATGCCCGTCGGCGGTTCAGAGCCCTAAGGTGGAAACCCGATGTGTCATTTACCCGACATGCCTACCACATTGGGAAAAATTGGGATGCCTGGATATCAGGAGCAAATGTTAAATCTACGGAAGAGTTGCCCTTCCTATTGCAAATGGAGCAGTTTTTAGAGGGTGTTCCTGAGGAAATAGAAAGGTACATCCTAGATGGGAAGCCCAAAACTGTAACCGAGGCGGGGGAGATTGGAGCCAAATGGGTGGAGGTGACAGAAAAGAAAAAAGCTAGTAGCAGTTGGAGCGAATATCAGAAGGGGCAAGCCGAAACAAAACCTTACCACCGGGGACAACCCAAGGCCCCACCCACATCCCAAGGGAAACCCCAGACGCCTTCTCACCCCACCCCACCAGTCTCCACCAACCAACATCGCCCCGGTGATACCTTAGCAGGGCGATGTTTTAAATGTAATGAACTGGGGCATATAAAGGCTCACTGCCCCAAGAACCCTAACCGATTACAGTTCATTACACCACAATCACACCAAAGATCCCCAGACCCAGATGCCTCTCTCATACCCTCGGAGCGAAGGGAAACCTTGAGAGTGGGCGGAAAGAAGGTTATCGCTTGGAGGGACACTGGGGCACAAGTGTCAACTATCCACCAATCCCTAGTGGACCCCAAACTCATCAACCCGGAGGCTACAGTGACAATTCAACCCTTCGTGTCACAGTCTGTAACCTTGCCTACAGCCCAGTTGCATGTCCAGTACAAGGGCTGGGCAGGAATGTGGACTTTTGCAGTCTATGACAATTATCCCATCCCCATGCTGCTGGGGGAAGACTTGGCCAACCATGTGAAGCTAGCCAAGAGGGTGGGAATAGTCACCCGCAGCCAGGCTAAGCAAGCTTCCACCCCCATCCCTGTTCCTGAGCCGTCCACCAGGGCCCCGTCTGTGTTACCGGAGACCCAAACACAGGTGGTGGAACCGGATCCCCTGCCAACGACTGCAACAGCCGTAGTGGATCCAATCCCAGAGACCCAGCCAAAGCCAGTCCCGGAACCGGAACTGGCAACGCAACCAGCACCAGAACCATTGCCGGCACGGAGTCCAGCGCTTGCAAACCCGTCTACAACTCCAATGCCAGAGGGCACCAGCGAGCCTGAACTGGCAGAAGCAGCAGATAACCCTACCCAAGAGGCTCAGCCAGAGCCTGAGATACCACATAGTGCACCAGCGGACAGCGGTTCACGGTCAGTGGAAACAGCCCCAGCACCTGCATCGCTTCCAGAGGGACCAAGCCCCAGTCCACAGTCCAAGGAGGAACTGATGTCTCCAGCATCAAGGGAACAGTTCCAGGCCGAGCAGGAAGCAGATGACAGCCTTCAGAAAGCTTGGGCGGCGGCACGGAGCACCCCACCGCCTCTCAGCTCTTCTAACCGATCCCGGTTTGTTGTAGAACAAGGACTTTTATACAAGGAAACTCTTTCTGGTGGGCACCAGGAAGACTGGCATCCTCAAAGACAGTTGGTGGTTCCCACTAAGTATCGGGTAAAGCTCTTGAGCTTAGCCCATGATCATCCCAGTGGCCATTCTGGGGTGAACAGAACCAAAGACCGGTTGGGGAAGTCCTTCCACTGGGAGGGAATGGGCAAGGACGTTGCTAATTATGTCCGGTCTTGTGAGGTGTGCCAACGAGTGGGAAAGCCCCAAGACCAGGTTAAAGCCCCTCTCCAGCCACTACCCATAATTGAGGTCCCATTTCAGCGAGTAGCTGTGGATATTCTGGGTCCTTTCCCAAAGAAGACACCCAGAGGAAAGCAGTACGTACTGACTTTCATGGATTTTGCTACCCGATGGCCGGAAGCTGTACCCTTAAGCAACACCAAGACTAAAAGTGTGTGCCAGGCATTAGCAGACATTTTTGCCAGGGTAGGTTGGCCCTCCGACATCCTTACAGATTCGGGAACTAATTTCCTGGCAGGGAACATGAAAACCCTGTGGGAAGCTCATGGGGTGAATCACTTGGTTGCCACCCCTCATCACCATCAAACCAATGGTCTGGTGGAGAGGTTTAATGGAACTTTGGGGGCCATGATACGTAAATTCATAAATGAACACTCCAATGATTGGGACCTAGTGTTGCAGCAGTTGCTTTTTGCCTACAGGGCTGTACCACATCCCAGTTTAGGGTTTTCACCATTTGAACTTGTGTATGGCCGCGAGGTTAAGGGGCCATTACAGTTGGTGAAGCAGCAATGGGAGGGGTTTACGCCTTCTCCAGGAACTAACATTCTAGACTTTGTAAGCAACCTACAAAACACCCTCCGACACTCTTTAGCCCTTGCTAAAGAAAACCTAAAGGATGCTCAGGAAGAGCAAAAGGCCTGGTATGATAAACATTCCAGAGAACGGTCCTTCAAAGTAGGAGACCAAGTCATGGTCTTAAAGGCGCTCCAGGCCCATAAAATGGAAGCGTCGTGGGAAGGACCATTCACGGTCCAGGAGCGCCTAGGAGCTGTTAACTATCTCATAGCCTCCCCCACCTCCAACATAAAGCCTAAGGTATACCATGTTAATTCTCTTAAGCCCTTTTATTCCAGAGGATTAAACGTTTGCCAGTTTACAGCCCAGGAAACAGATGACGCGGAGTGGCCTGCAGGTGTCTACTACGAAGGAACAAGGAATGGTGGCGTGGAAGAGGTGAACCTCTCCACGACCCTGGGACGTCTGCAGCGACAGCAGATCAAGGAGCTGTGCACAAGCTTTGCACCGATTTTCTCAGCCACTCCAGGACGGACCGAACGGGCATACCACTCCATTGACACAGGTAATGCTCACCCAATTAGAACCCCACCCTACCGGGAGTCACCTCATGCCCAAGCGGCTATACAAAGGGAGATCCAGGACATGCTACAGATGGGTATAATCCGCCCCTCTAACAGTGCATGGGCATCTCCAGTGGTTCTAGTTCCCAAACCAGATGGGGAAATACGCTTTTGCGTGGACTACCGTAAGCTAAATGCTGTAACTCGTCCTGACAACTATCCAATGCCACGCACAGATGAGCTATTGGAAAAATTGGGACATGCCCAATTCATCTCTACTTTAGACTTAACCAAAGGGTACTGGCAAGTACCACTAGATGAACCCGCTAAGGAAAGGTCCGCCTTCGTCACCCAGGCAGGGGTGTATGAATTCAATGTACTCCCTTTCGGGTTGCGAAATGCACCCGCCACCTTCCAAAGACTTGTAGATGGTCTCTTAGCGGGATTGGGAGAATCTGCAGTTGCCTACCTCGATGATGTGGCCATTTTTTCTGATTCATGGACAGAACACCTGGAGCACCTGGGAAAAGTCTTCGAGCGCATCCGACAGGCAGGACTAACTGTTAAGGCTAAAAAGTGTCAAATAGGCCAAAACAGAGTGACGTACCTGGGGCACCAGGTGGGTCAAGGAACTATAAATCCCCTACAGGCCAAAGTGGATGCTATCCAAAAGTGGCCGGTTCCAAAGTCAAAGAAACAGGTCCAATCCTTCTTAGGCTTGGCCGGATATTATAGGCGATTTGTACCACACTACAGCCAAATCGCCGCCCCGCTGACAGACCTAACCAGAAAGAAACAGCCAAATGCAGTTCAGTGGACTGATAAGTGTCAAAAGGCCTTTAACCAGCTTAAGGCAACACTCATGTCTGACCCTGTGCTAAGGGCCCCAGACTTTGACAAACCGTTCCTAGTAACCACAGATGCTTCCGAGCGAGGCGTGGGAGCAGTTTTAATGCAGGAAGGACCGGATCAAGAATTCCATCCTGTCGTGTTTCTCAGCAAAAAACTGTCTGAGAGGGAAAGTCACTGGTCAATCAGCGAAAAGGAATGCTACGCCATTGTGTACGCGCTGGAAAAGCTACGCCCATATGTTTGGGGACGGCGTTTCCAACTACAAACAGACCATGCTGCGCTACAGTGGCTTCATACCGCCAAGGGAAATAACAAAAAACTTCTTCGGTGGAGTTTAGCTCTCCAAGATTTTGATTTTGAAATACAACACATTTCGGGAGCTTCTAACAAAGTGGCTGATGCACTCTCCCGGGAAAGTTTCCCAGAGTTAACTGGTTAACAATTGTTCTTGGAATGAAACATTGTTAGTTTTTATATAATCAGTAGTATGTCTTATTAACTCTGTTTTCTCCTAGAACTCCAGGAAGAAATCACAGCCAGTGTGAAACCGAACGTCCAACACTATCTGTGATTTGGGGGGCGTGTCATAACTATGAAGGGAAGGGTAACAGCTCTCTGTGTACAGAGACTCCAAATCCTTTTACCTGTAAAGGGTTAAGAAGCTCGGGTAACCTGGCTGACACCTGACCCAAGGACCAATAAGGAGACAAGATACTTTCAAATCTTGGGGGGGGAAAGGTTTGTGTGTGTGCTCTTTGTTTTAAGGGGTGGTTCGCTCTTGGGACTGAGAGGGACCAGACATCAATCCAGGTTCTCCCCATCTTTCTAAACAAGTCTCTCCTATTTCAAACTAGTAAGTAAAAAGACAGCAAGGCGTCTTAGATTTACTTTGTTTTCTCAACTTGTAAATGTACCTTTTTACCAGAGTGTGTATCTTTGTTTGCTGTACTTTGAACCTAAGACAGAGGGGGGTCCTCTGAGCTCTTTAAGTTTGATTACCCTGTAAAGTATTCTCCATACTGATTTTACAGAGATGATTTTTACCTTTTTCTTTAATTAAAAGCCTTCTTTTTTAAGAACCAGATTGATTTCTCCTTGTTTTAAGATCCAAGGGGGTTTGGATCTGTATTCACCAGGAGTTGGTGAAAGGAGGGTGGAAGGAAGGAGGGGGGATGGTTAACTTCTTCTTGTTTTAAGATCCAAGGGGGTTTGGATCTGTGTTCACCAGGGAATTGGTGAAAGGTTTCTCAAGGCTTCCCAGGGAGGGAATTCTTGTGATGGTGGCAGCGGACCAAAGCTAAGCTGGTAGATAAGCTTAGAAGTTTTCATGCAGGCCCCTACATTTGAACCCTAAAGTTCAAAGTGGGGATCCAGCCTTGACA
>NW_020700234.1:0-5209 GCF_002925995.2 Terrapene triunguis | reverse complement strand
GTCTCTGTACACAGAGAGCTGTTACCCTTCCCTTTATAGTTATGACACGCCCCCCAAATCACAGATAGTGTTGGACGTTCGGTTCCACACTGGCTGTGATTTCTTCCTGGAGTTCTAGGAGAAAACAGAGTTAATAAGACACATGTACCTTTAGACATACTACTGATTATATAAAAACTAACAATATGTTTCATTCCAAGAACAATTGTTAACCAGTTAACTCTGGGAAACTTTCCCGGGAGAGTGCATCAGCCACTTTGTTAGAAGCTCCCGAAATGTGTTGTATTTCAAAATCAAAATCTTGGAGAGCTAAACTCCACCGAAGAAGTTTTTTGTTATTTCCCTTGGCGGTATGAAGCCACTGTAGCGCAGCATGGTCTGTTTGTAGTTGGAAACGCCGTCCCCAAACATATGGGCGTAGCTTTTCCAGCGCGTACACAATGGCGTAGCATTCCTTTTCGCTGATTGACCAGTGGCTTTCCCTCTCAGACAGTTTCTTGCTGAGAAACACGACAGGATGGAATTCTTGATCCGGTCCTTCCTGCATTAAAACTGCTCCCACGCCTCGCTCGGAAGCATCTGTGGTTACTAGGAACGGTTTGTCAAAGTCTGGGGCCCTTAGCACAGGGTCAGACATGAGTGTTGCCTTAAGCTGGTTAAAGGCCTTTTGACACTTATCAGTCCACTGAACTGCATTTGGCTGTTTCTTTCTGGTTAGGTCTGTCAGCGGGGCGGCGATTTGGCTGTAGTGTGGTACAAATCGCCTATAATATCCGGCCAAGCCTAAGAAGGATTGGACCTGTTTCTTTGACTTTGGAACCGGCCACTTTTGGATAGCATCCACTTTGGCCTGTAGGGGATTTATAGTTCCTTGACCCACCTGGTGCCCCAGGTACGTCACTCTGTTTTGGCCTATTTGACACTTTTTAGCCTTAACAGTTAGTCCTGCCTGCCGGATGCGCTCGAAGACTTTTTCCAGGTGCTCCAGGTGTTCTGTCCATGAATCAGAAAAAATGGCCACATCATCGAGGTAGGCAACTGCAGATTCTCCCAATCCCGCTAAGAGACCATCTACAAGTCTTTGGAAGGTGGCGGGTGCATTTCGCAACCCGAAAGGGAGTACATTGAATTCGTACACCCCTGCCTGGGTGACGAAGGCTGACCTTTCCTTAGCGGGTTCATCTAGTGGTACTCGCCAATACCCTTTGGTTAAGTCTAAAGTAGAGATGAATTGGGCATGTCCCAATTTTTCCAATAGCTCATCTGTGCGTGGCATTGGATAGTTGTCAGGACGAGTTACAGCATTTAGCTTACGGTAGTCCACGCAAAAGCGTATTTCCCCATCTGGTTTGGGAACTAGAACCACTGGAGATGCCCATGCACTGGTAGAGGGGCGGATTATACCCATCTCTAGCATGTCCTGGATCTCCCTTTGTATAGCCGCTTGGGCATGAGGTGACTCCCGGTAAGGTGGGGTTCTAATTGGGTGAGCATTACCTGTGTCAATGGAGTGGTATGCCCGTTCGGTCCGTCCTGGAGTGGCTGAGAAAATCGGTGCAAAGCTTGTGCACAGCTCCTTGATCTGCTGTCGCTGCAGACGTCCCAGGGTCGTGGAGAGGTGCACCTCTTCCACGCCACCATTCCTTTTTCCTTCGTAGTAGACACCTGCAGGCCACTCCGCGTCATCTGTTTCCTGGGCTGTAAACTGGCAAACGTTTAATTCTCTGGAATAAAAGGGCTTAAGAGAATTAACATGGTATACCTTAGGCTTTATGTTGGAGGTGGGGGAGGCTATGAGATAGTTAACAGCTCCTAGGCGCTCCTGGACCGTGAATGGTCCTTCCCACGACGCTTCCATTTTATGGGCCTGGAGCGCCTTTAAGACCATGACTTGGTCTCCTACTTTGAAGGACCGTTCTCTGGAATGTTTATCATACCAGGCCTTTTGCTCTTCCTGAGCATCCTTTAGGTTTTCTTTAGCAAGGGCTAAAGAGTGTCGGAGGGTGTTTTGTAGGTTGCTTACAAAGTCTAGAATGTTAGTTCCTGGAGAAGGCGTAAACCCCTCCCATTGCTGCTTCACCAACTGTAATGGCCCCTTAACCTCGCGGCCATACACAAGTTCAAATGGTGAAAACCCTAAACTGGGATGTGGTACAGCCCTGTAGGCAAAAAGCAACTGCTGCAACACTAGGTCCCAATCATTGGAGTGTTCATTTATGAATTTACGTATCATGGCCCCCAAAGTTCCATTAAACCTCTCCACCAGACCATTGGTTTGATGGTGATGAGGGGTGGCAACCAAGTGATTCACCCCATGAGCTTCCCACAGGTTTTTCATGTTCCCTGCCAGGAAATTAGTTCCCGAATCTGTAAGGATGTCGGAGGGCCAACCTACCCTGGCAAAAATGTTTGCTAATGCCTGGCACACACTTTTAGTCTTGGTGTTGCTTAAGGGTACAGCTTCCGGCCATCGGGTAGCAAAATCCATGAAAGTCAGTACGTACTGCTTTCCTCTGGGTGTCTTCTTTGGGAAAGGACCCAGAATATCCACAGCTACTCGCTGAAATGGGACCTCAATTATGGGTAGTGGCTGGAGAGGGGCTTTAACCTGGTCTTGGGGCTTTCCCACTCGTTGGCACACCTCACAAGACCGGACATAATTAGCAACGTCCTTGCCCATTCCCTCCCAGTGGAAGGACTTCCCCAACCGGTCTTTGGTTCTGTTCACCCCAGAATGGCCACTGGGATGATCATGGGCTAAGCTCAAGAGCTTTACCCGATACTTAGTGGGAACTACCAACTGTCTTTGAGGATGCCAGTCTTCCTGGTGCCCACCAGAAAGAGTCTCCTTGTATAAAAGTCCTTTTTCTACAACAAACCGGGATCGGTTAGAAGAGCTGAGAGGCGGTGGGGTGCTCCGTGCTGCCGCCCAAGCTTTCTGAAGGCTGTCATCTGCTTCCTGCTCGGCCTGGAACTGCTCCCTTGATGCTGGAGACATCAGTTCCTCCTTGGACTGTGGACTGTGGCTTGGTCCCTCTGGAAGCGATGCAGGTGCTGGGGCTGTTTCCATTGACTGTGAACCGCTGTCCGCTGGTGCACTATGTGGTATCTCAGGCTCTGGCTGAGCCTCTTGGGTAGGGTTATCTGCTGCTTCCGCCAGTTCAGGCTCGCTGGTGCCCTCTGGCATTGGAGTTGTAGACGGGTTTGCAAGCGCTGGACTCAGTGCCGGCAATGGTTCTGGTGCTGGTTGCGTTGCCAGTTCCGGTTCTGGGACTGGCTTTGGCTGGGTCTCTGGGATTGGATCCACTACGGCTGTTGCAGTCGTTGGCAGGGGATCCGGTTCCACCACCTGTGTTTGGGTCTCCGATAACACCGACGGGGCCCTGGTGGACGGCTCAGGAACAGGGATGGGGGTGAAAGCTTGCTTAGCCTGGCTGCGGGTGACTATTCCCACCCTCTTGGCTAGCTTCACATGGTTGGCCAAGTCTTCCCCCAGCAGCATGGGGATGGGATAATTGTCATAGACTGCAAAAGTCCACATTCCTGCCCAGCCCTTGTACTGGACATGCAACTGGGCTGTAGGCAAGGTTACAGACTGTGACACGAAGGGTTGAATTGTCACTGTAGCCTCCGGGTTGATGAGTTTGGGGTCCACTAGGGATTGGTGGATAGTTGACACTTGTGCCCCAGTATCCCTCCAAGCGATAACCTTCTTTCCGCCCACTCTCAAGGTTTCCCTTCGCTCCGAGGGTATGAGAGAGGCATCTGGGTCTGGGGATCCTTGGTGTGATTGGGGTGTAATGAACTGTAATCGGTTGGGGTTCTTGGGGCAGTGAGCCTTTATATGCCCCAGTTCATTACATTTAAAACATCGCCCTGCTAAGGTATCACCGGGGCAATGTTGGTTGGTGGAGACTGGTGGGGTGGGGTGAGAAGGTGTCTGGGGTTTCCTTTGGGATGTGGGTGGGGCCTTGGGTTGTCCCCGGTGATAAGGTTTTGTTTCGGCTTGCCCCTTCTGATATTCGCTCCAACTGCTACTAGCTTTTTTCTTTTCTGTCACCTCCACCCATTTGGCTCCAATCTCCCCCGCCTCGGTTACAGTTTTGGGCTTCCCATCTAGGATGTACCTTTCTATTTCCTCAGGAACACCCTCTAAAAACTGCTCCATTTGCAATAGGAAGGGCAACTCTTCCGTAGATTTAACATTTGTTCCTGATATCCAGGCATCCCAATTTTTTCCAATGTGGTAGGCATGTCGGGTAAATGACACATCAGGTTTCCACCTTAGGGCTCTGAACCGCCGACGGGCATGCTCAGGTGTTAGCCCCATTCTGATTCTGGCCTTGTTTTTAAAAAGTTCATAACTGTTCATGTGTTCCTTAGGCATTTCAGCCGCCACCTCTGCTAAGGGTCCACTGAGCTGCGGTCTCAGCTCTACCATGTACTGGGGTGGAGGGATGCTGTATCCAAGGCAGGCCCTTTCAAAATTTTCTAAGAAGGCCTCAGTATCATCGCCTGCCTTGTAGGTAGGGAATTTCCTGGGATGGGAAGTGGTACCTGGAGAGGAGTTGTTAGGATGGTCTGATGCACCCTGCCTAGTCCTTGCTGCTTCCAGTTCCATCTCTCTTTCATGGGCTTCCTGTTTGGCTTTTTCTTCTCTTTTATGGGCCTCCTCTTCAGCTTCTTTCTCGAGTTTTTTAATTTCAAGCAGTCTCTGATGTTTTCTCTCATTTTCTTCTGCTTCTAGTCTGGCCAGTTGTATTTTGTTAGCTACTTCTTTGGTAGTCATTTTCCTGTTTTCTTGTGCTGGGTCACACCCTCTGCAGTTGACTGAAACTGGGATGTACTTAGCTCTGGCTGCTGCTGAGTTAACAGAGACTTTCTAACAAGCTACTCCCGAGGATGTAAAAAGAAAAAAAAAACAATTCAGCCTGTAAATTACCTTTACCAGTTCAAAGTTTGCTCACTTTGAACCCTTCTCTTAACAAAGGACCTCGTTAAAAAAAACTTAACACCTCTGCCTTCAGGCAAGGAGAGAGAAGATATGCATCTACCTTCAGCTCTGCTTTCCAAGCAGCTAGAAGGAAAAAAAATCTCTTACTGGCTTTTGGGTTAAAACGATCTCCACCGCTGTGCCACCATGTCAAGGCTGTATCCCCACTTTGAACTTTAGGGTACAAATGTAGGGGCCTGCATGAAAACTTCTAAG
>NW_020700233.1:0-1868 GCF_002925995.2 Terrapene triunguis | reverse complement strand
GCAGTGGGGGAGGTCTAGTTGGATATTAGGAAAAACTTTTTCACTAGAAGGGTGGTGAAGCACTGGAATGGGTTACCTAGGGAGGTGGTAGAATCTCCTTCCTTAGAGGTGTTTAAGGCCCGGCTTGACAAAGCCCTGGCTGGGATGATTTAGTTGGGGATTGGTCCTGCTTTGAGCAGGGGGTTGGACTAGATGACATCCTGAGGTCCCTTCCAACCCTGATATTCTATGATTCTATGAATTTCCAGTGACAGAAGGAAGGGCCGATCTGGCAGCCCTAGGGTGGGAGGCACTGGGCTGCTAAACGTACAGAGGGATCTAATGTCCGCTCCCTTCCCGCCCTGTTCCCAGTGGGAGCCAGGCATGTGGCTGAAGTAGCAAGGTCCCTGCTGATGGAGACATTGCATTAACGGGCTTCTAGCTGCTAGCCCACACTGGCCAGCAGAAAGGCCATTGGAGTGGGGAGAAAGATGGTGGTGAAGGTTGGTGGGCCCTGAGATCTTTCTACCACATTACTCAAAAAACTAAACCAATTATAACTTCGGACTGGCTTTTACCCTATTATCACCCTGTGGATTACCCTCTCCTTCCAAAGGAACCTGCTACCCAACCTTCCACGTGCAACGGAGGTGAAGCAATAGAATGCCCAAGGCCTCGGCTCACCATGGATGGAGCCTTCGAGACAGACCAGTCTGGCAGGCGCTAGGTCCCATCTAGGTCCTCCCACAGGCAGCGAGCTGTTACGAATCTGTACTACGGGACCAACCAGGCCCAACCGAGACCACAGCCCTAGAGAGCTGGATGCTGCACTGACTTGTAGCAAGAGACAGCTCCCGCCCCAAAGAGCTTACAATCTGAATAGATAAGGCAGAAAAAGGGTGGGAGAAAGGAAGGATAATTTCTCCTCATTTTACAGCGGGGGAAACTGAGGCACAGAAAGATGAAGTGACTGGCCCAGGGTCACACAGGGAGTCTGTGGCAAAGTCAGGAAGTGCCCGTAGATCCCCCAAGTTCCAATCCAGCGCCTTAACCACAGCGGTATACGAGATCTCCCCACACTACACTCCCCAGAGCTCCATCCAGTCTCATTTTACGTGTCTCAGGTGAATGGCGCGCCCATCGCTTTCTTTGGGAGGCCATTACGGCGTGACAGAAGCAGAGGGGGTTTCTTTCAGACCCACAGGCAGACAGCTCTCATGCACAGGGCCATTTTGCTGATATTTAGTTGATCTTTTCCGTTGCTGAACTCCCCTCCGCTCAGTCACTCTGGCCCGGATCGTGCGGGACGGTTCCGATCTCGCCATTAACCCAGCTCGATAGCATGGCTGAGAACGCTACAGAGAGAGCGGGACTCTGCCGGCCACTCTCAGACTGTCCCTTGCAGGCAAATGCTATTTGTGAGGATACCACAACGCCCTGGAGTAATAGGAGAAATGTGCTGCCTCATGGAGAGCCCTGAAATACATCCTGGGCAACAGCTATTTTCACCACGCCAGTGTGATTAACCCCGGATTTATTTCTGTGATGCAGACGCACAGCGCAGCAGAGAGTTGAAAGAGGCACATGAGACATGACCTGGACTTGAGAGTGCTCAGATATGATGGTGAAAGGGCTCTGTGAGAAAGACAGACAGACGGGGTGTATGGGGATAGACAGACAGACGGGGTGTATGGGAATAGACAGACAGGCAGACGAGGTGTATGGGAAAAGACAGACAGACAGGGTGTATGTGGATAGATAGACAGACGGGGTGTATAGGGACAGACAGACAGACAGAAAGACAGAAAGACAGATGGGGTGTATGAGGATAGACAGACAGATAGGGTGTATGGGAATAGATAGATGGGCGGTGTATGGGAATAGATAGA
>NW_020700232.1:0-1770 GCF_002925995.2 Terrapene triunguis | reverse complement strand
GCAGTGGGGGAGGTCTAGTTGGATATTAGGAAAAACTTTTTCACTAGGAGGGTGGTGAAGCACTGGAATGGGTTACCTAGGGAGGTGGTGGAATCTCCTTCCTTAGAGGTTTTGAAGGCCCGGCTTGACAAAACCCTGGCTGGGATGGTTTAGTTGGGGATTGGTCCTGCTTTGAGCAGGGGGTTGGACTAGATGACCTCCTGAGTTCCCTTCCAACCCTGATATTCTATGATTCTATGAATTTCCAGTGACAGAAGGAAGGGCCCGTCTGGCAGCCCTAGGGTGGGAGGCACTGGGCTGCTAAACGTACAGAGGGATCTAAAGTCCGCTCCTTCCCGCCCTGTTCCCAGTGGGAGCCAGGCATGTGGCTGAAGTAGCAAGGTCCTTGCTGATGGAGACATTGCATTAACGGGCTCCTAGCTGCTAGCCCACACTGGCCAGCAGAAAGGCCATTGGAGTGGGGAGAAAGATGGTGGTGAAGGTTGGTGGGCCCTGACATCTTTCTACCACATTACTCAAAAAACTAAACCAATTATAACTTCGGACTGGCTTTTACCCTATTATCACCCTGTGGATTACCCTCTCCTTCCAGAGGAACCTGCTACCCAACCTTTTACGTGCAACGGAGGTGAAGCAATAGAATGCCCAAGGCCTCGGCTCACCATGGATGGAGCCTTCGAGACAGACCAGTCTGGCAGGCGCTAGGTCCCATCTAGGTCCTCCCACAGGCAGCGAGCTGTTACGAATCTGTACTACGGGACCAACCAGGCCCATCCGAGACCACAGCCCTAGAGAGCTGGATGCTGCACTGACTTGTAGCAAGAGACAGCTCCCGCCCCAAAGAGCTTACAATCTGAATAGATAAGGCAGAAAAAGGGTGGGAGAAAGGAAGGATAATTTCTCCTCATTTTACAGTGGGGGAAACTGAGGCACAGAAAGATGAAGTGACTGGCCCAGGGTCACACAGGGAGTCTGTGGCAAAGTCAGGAAGTGCCCGTAGATCCCCCAAGTTCCAATCCAGCGCCTTAACCACAGCGGTATACGAGATCTCCCCACACTACACTCCCCAGAGCTCCATCCAGTCTCATTTTACGTGTCTCAGGTGAATGGCGCGCCCATCGCTTTCTTTGGGAGGCCATTACGGCGTGACAGAAGCAGAGGGGGTTTCTTTCAGAACCACAGGCAGACAGCTCTCATGCACAGGGCCATTTTGCTGATATTTAGTTGATCTTTTCCGTTGCTGAACTTCCCTCTGCTCAGTCACTCTGGCCCGGATCGTGCGGGACGGTTCCGATCTCGCCATTAACCCAGCTCGATAGCATGGCTGAGAACGCTACAGAGAGAGAGTGACTCTTCCGGCCACTCTCAGACTGTCCCTTGCAGGCAAATGCTATTTATGAGGATACCACAACGCCCTGGAGTAATAGGAGAAATGTGCTGCCTCATGGAGAGCCCTGAAATACATCCTGGGCAACAGCTATTTTCACCATGCCAGTGTGATTAACCCCGGATTTATTTCTGTGATGCAGACACACAGCGCAGCAGAGAGTTGAAAGAGGCACATCAGACATGACCTGGACTTGAGAGTGCTCAGATATGATGGTGAAAGGGCTCTATGAGAAAGACAGACAGACAGACAGACAGACGGGGTGTATGGGGATAGACAGATAGACGGGGTGTATGGGGATAGATAGACAGAAAGACAGATGGGGTGTATAGGGATAGACAGACAGACAGAAAGACAGATGGGGTGTATGAGGATAGACAGAC
>NW_020700231.1:0-1482 GCF_002925995.2 Terrapene triunguis | reverse complement strand
CATGGGCAGTAAACAAAATTTCACAGCCCTTGACCTGTCCACGGCTTTTACTATACACTCCTAACTAAAACTTGCTCCGGGGGTGCCCCGGCGCTCTGGGGGGCGGGCTGTGGCGGGGGGCGGGGAGCTGTGGGTGCTGGGATGGGGGTGGCCTGGCTCCCCCGCTGGAGCTGAGGGGGACACGGGCGGTGGTAGTGGCACACGGCCCAGGACCGCTGCTGGTGTTGTGGGAGGTAGTGGCGCACAGCCCAGGACCCCCATTAGTGCTGGGGGGGAGGGAAGGGGGGAGGCGGGCGGCGGTGCGTGGCCTGTGATCCCCACTGGCACTGGGAGAGAGGGTTGGCCACGCTGTAAGCTCCCTGCCTGGCTCTGACAGGCAGGTCCCTGCAACTCCTAGGGGGAGAGGCAGCCAGGCGGGCTCTATGCGCTGCTCCCGCCACAAGCGCTGGCTCCACAGCTCCCATTGGCTGGGAACCACAGCCAATGGGAGCTGCTGGGGCAGTGTCTGCGGGCATGGGCAGCATGTGGAGCCCCCATGTCCCTCTGCCTAGAAGCTGCAGGGACATGCTGGTGGGAGCCAGGGAGCCCCCCCACGCCGAAGTAAGCGCCACCCCACACCCCAACCCCCTGCCCCAGCCCTGAGCCCCTTCCCACACACCCCTGAGCCAGCTGCACTGTCTACTGCAGAAGTCACAGAGGTCACAGAAAGTCATGGTATCTGTGACTTCCGTGACCTCCATGACAGACACGCAGCCTTAATCCTAAGTACTTAAGTGAGATTTACTGTTTATCTTTATTAAACCTTTGGATTGTAGCTTCTACAGTATTCTTAAAATCAGTTGGATAGAAAGATTAAGCAGGCTCTGTGGGTTTAAAAGATATTACTTACAAGTCTCAGATCATATTAATTGCATTTAACAGGGAGAATATGGTGATCCTGGAGAGAAAGGACAGAGAGGGCCACCAGGTCAACGGGGAATTCAGGTTTGTGTTTTATTCTCTCCATGGGCAGTGTGTGGCCAAAAGCTAGTTCTTAATTTATAAATTGCCAATCCTGTCGCTTCTCTCTGTCCTCCTCATATTTGGGTTGCTACATAGACACTTAGAATTAATATAGACATTAACAGCTGGAGTAAAGCACAGACGGAAAAAACAGATGATTTAAATATAATGCTCTATTTACAGGGAGACAATGGTGCTGATAGATATGGTGAACCAGGAAAGAAAGGAGCAAAGGTAAACATGAAAAAGGAAAAATAAATGGAAACTCTTAACTTGTTTTTACATTATTTTAGTGAGAGTGAAAACTGCAGGGGGAAAAGAAGTTGTTCCATTATCATTTCTGACTGTAAATCCTGCAATCTGATCCACAGAGGCAGACTTCTGCACCCATTGACTTCGCAGGGGCTCCATAAAAATCCACCGTACAGATCATATTGTAAGATTAGGGCCATAGGTTGTAAAGTCATTGGGTGGGGGGGG
>NW_020700230.1:0-5785 GCF_002925995.2 Terrapene triunguis | reverse complement strand
CAGTCCAAGGGCAGTGCATAATCATAAGTAAGGCTATGTTTCAGTCATGGGTATTTTTAGTAAAAGTCATGGACAGGTCACAGGCAGTAAACAAAAATTCTCAGCCCGTGACCTGTCCATGACTTTTACTATATACTCCTAACTAAATCTTTGTCTGGGGGTGCTGCGGGTGCTCTGGGGGGGGGGCGGGCTGTGAGGGGGCCACAGGTGCTGGGAGGGGGGGGGCCAGGCTACCCCGCTGGTGCTGAGGGGGATACGGGCGGTGGTGGCAGCACACGGCCCAGGACCCCCGCTGGTGTTGTGGGGAAGGTGGGTGGTGGCGGCGCACAGCCCAGGACCCCCACTGGTGTTGGGGGTGGGGGGGAGGTGGTGCATGGCCTGTGATTCCCTCTGGCACTGGGGGAGGGGGTTGGCCAGGCTGCAGGCTCCCTACCTGGCTCTGACAGGCAGGCCCTTGCAGCTCCTAGGGGGAGGAACGTCCAGGCAGGCTCCGTGTGCTGCTCCTGCCACAAGCGCTGGATCCACAGCTCCCATTGGCTGGAAATAGCAGCCAATGGGAGCTGCTGGGGTGGTGCCTGCGGGCACAGACACCATAGGCGGCGAGTTAGATGGGCTCATGGTGCCCGGGCTCCAGCAATATTCAGGGCCCGGGAGCCCAGCTACCAATGTTCAGGGCCGGGTCTGTCCCCTGGCCCCGCCTGCCACCCCCACGCGCCTCCCCCAAGTGTCCCCTGGCACCTACTTGCTGCCCCCGCTCACCTTCCCAGGTCCCTGGAGCAGATCATCCCTGTCTCTCCCTGCAGCTACATGCCGCCACAGAGTCCTAGTGCCCTCCCCACCAATATAGCCATGGCAGGCTGACCCTGAGCCTGCCCTTCCCCCTCAGACCCTTTCATTTTCCAACGAGACCCTCCACAGCACAGGGGGGCCCCCTGCCCACAGTCACCGCTCCTGCCCCATGCTGGACATGGGACAGACCCAACCCCACTGAGGTTACAGTGAGGGGCAGCAGCAGGGGAGGAGGTGCACATGTGATAGCAGCCCTCCCCCTCCCCGGCACCCACCACAGGGGAGACAAGGGGGCTTCCTGTACCTGAGAGGGGCGCTAGGAGCACATGCAGTGACAGTGGTGCAAAGTGAGTGTGATGCAGGGAGGAAGTGTGGGGGGGGGGGCCTCACCCGGAGCTCGCTTCTGCCTGTGGGGAGAGGGCTCTCTGGCCCTTGCCCCGGGGCAGCCTGTCTGCACCCCAAACTCCTCATCCCCAGCCCTGTCCCACCCCAGAGCCCTCACCCCCTGCACCTCAACCCTCTGCCCCAGCCCTGAGCCCCTCCCACACCCCAAACCCCTCATCCACAGCCCTCACCCCTGCACCCCAGCCCTCTGCCTGAGCCCCTCCCACACCCCAAAGCCCTCATCACCAGCCCCACCCCAGAGCCCTCACATTTTTACATTATTTTAAAAAATATACAGTAACTCCTCACTTAATGTTGTAGTTAGGGTGACCAGACATCCCAATATTATCAGGACAGTCCCAATTTTAACACATTTGTCCCGCCTCCCAACCGCACATCGGTCGGGATGCCCTTTGTCCCGATATCGGGGACCGCTCACCATCACTGCCAAAGTCCTGGGGCTGGCATAGCAGTGCTTCCTGGGGCAGCTCCCGGCGGCGCACCCGCTGGCAGCCCCTAGGCACAGAGGCGGAGGGGGTCTCCGAGTGCTGCACCAGCTCCCTCCTGCCCAATCAGAGCTGCGGGGGCGGGGCTTGCAGGCGCTGGTAGCGGGCAGAGAGCCCTCCACCCACCCGACCTGACCCAACCCTACCCTAGGAGCCAGAGGGACCTGCCGGATGCTTCCCGGGCGCCACCCCAGGTAAGCACCGCCAGGATTCCCCAGCAGGTCCCTCTGGCTCTTAGGGTCGAGGCGACATGTGCGGCGCAGAGCGCCGGAGAATGCCACCCTGGGCACCTGCCATCCTGGGAAGTGCAGCGAGCTGGCGTAGCTGCGAGCTGGGGGAGAAGCCTGCCCCGAAGTGGCGGCGCAGCGCCACTGAGGGAGCTGCCGCCGCCTGGCTCCGGGTGGCTGGAGGGGGCCCCGGCACCGCCCTACCCCGCAGATCGCATAGCTCCGCTCCCCACTCACCACGCGGACTCTGTTCAGTGCTGGGCTCTGTGCACGCCAACGGAATAAATATCTCTCCTGCCCCCGCCACGCTGCCCCCACGCGGCCGCCATGTCCGGGCCGCTGCCTGACAGCAGCCATGACCCAACGAGGGCATTTGGCTGGGGGTTGCAGCTTGCAGTGGCTGGAGGCGGAGAGGGCACCGAGGGGTCCATAGCAGAGAGCAGGGGCAGTTTCCCATGTGCCCCCCAACTATCTCCCGCAGCGGGGGTGGAGGTGGTTATAATGCCAGGCGGGAGAGTCAGTGGCCACTCTGGGTGAGTGTGCACCGCAGTTTAAGCGCAGGGTTAGTGGGATTTGAGTCAGCTGAGCTGTGTTAGGGAGCCCTGGGCTTAGGGTGACCGAAGGTCTTATATAGGCAATTATTCCCCTATATTAATCACCACCCCCCACCCCAAAAAAAAAAGTGTCCTGATTTTTTTACACTTGCTTCTGGTCACCCTAGTTGTTGTTATGTTCCTGACAAATGCTACTTTAAGTGAAACTATGTTAAGCTAATCCAATTTCCCCATAAGAATTAATGTAAATGGGGGGTTAGGTTCCAGGGATTTTTTTTTTTTGCCAGACAAAAGACTGTATTTTTTATATATATATCTACTCCGTATAAGTGTTAAACAATTTAATACTGTACACAGCAATGATGATTGGGAAGCTTGGTTTAGGTGGAAGTCAGGTGGTGGGCTATTTTCCAAGGTATGCCTTACTGCTAAATTATGAACTAGCACTTGGCTGAGCCCTCAAGGGTTAACACATTTGTTGTTAATGCAGCCTCACACTCTATAAGGCAGCAGGAATGGAGGGGGAGGGAGGAAGACAGCATGGCAGAGAGAGAGAGACTGTGTGTGTGTGTGTGTGTGTGTATGTGAGAAATTTTGAGGCTGCTGCTGCCAGCAAGCTCTGTGGAGATGGGGGGGGGCAGGAACGGGGGAGGGGGACACACTGACAACAGCACCCTTCTTCCCCCTCCCCTGCACATAGGGTGACCAGACAGCAAGTGTGAAAAATCAGGACAGGGGGTGAGGGGTAATAGGAGCTTATATATGAAAAAGACCCCAAAATCAGGACTGTCCCTATAAAATCGAGATATCTGGTCACCCTACCTGCACAGCAAGCAGGAGGCTCTCGGAGCAGCTCCAAGGCAGAGGGCAGGAACAGCACAGGGCAGTGGATGGGAGGGACACCTGAACTGCCCAGCAATTGATAGCCTGCTGGGCGGCAGCTGCACAGGGAACTTAGGGGAACTGATAAGGGGGTCTGTTGGCCCACCCTGGTTCCAACCTCCCACCAGCTAGCTTCAATGGGTTGCTCTTTCTGCAAGCAGTGGACAAAGCAGGCGGCTGCCAAACAACACTATAAGGGAGCATTGGGCAACTTTAAATGAGCATTTTCTCTAATTCAGAGGTTCTCAAACTGTGGTCCATGGAACACCAGTGGTCCGCGAGCTCCATTCAGGTGGTCCGCGGATAGTTCCCTCTAAGGTGCACTCCTGGGCGGCCGCACATGAGAGAATGAAGGGCCACCCACCTAATTAGTGGAGCCACGCAGGCGTGGCTCCTCTAATTAGGTGCCTGGACCCTGGAGAAGACGCACATGTAAGGTGAGGTGGTGGTCTTGGGGGGAATAGGGAGTAGGTAGGAGGGGGCAGTGGTGTGAGAAGAGGGGGTGGGAGGAATTTGGGATGTGCAGGGCTACGGTGGCCAGAGAAAGAGGCTCAGGGCTGCAGCTGCAGGGGAGAGACCCCCTTCCTTCCCAGCTTCAGCTCTGTGGCTGCTGTGGCAGGGGAGAGACCCCATGTCCTTTCCAGCCTGAGCTCAGGGGCTGCTGTGGTGGGGGAGAAAGGGAGAGGCCCACCCTTCTTCCCAATCCCAGCTTGCAGGCTGCTGTGGCAGGGGGGAGAGGGCACATCCATCGCATTAGAAAGATTAAGACTACTGATATTAAAATATGAGTTGTGTGCTTTTATGTGTAGAACAAAAAAAGTTAATTATTATTGGGGGGGGGTTATATAGCACTTTTATCTTTACAATAGTTGGCTTTACAAAAGCGCTTTACAATAGTTAGCTAATGGTACATACATCATTTGGAAAGATCATTAAGTGGTCCGCCAAGACCCTCAGCAATTTTCAAGTGGTCTGTGGAAAAAAAAGTTTGAGCCACTGCTCTAATTGATCAGCAAGGTAACAACGTTAACTGGGATGACTTTAAGTAAGGAGTTAAGTGAGATGTTAGATTGGCTTACAAGGCAGGTGTGTGGGGGGGGGGGGGGGGAAGGGGGGATATGGGACTTGGACCTGTACTGGGCACCACCAAAAATTATACAAACCTGCCGCCCCTGCGGGCAGCGCGCGGAGCCCCCTGGTCCTTCTGCCTAGAAGCTGCAGGGACATGCCAGTGGGAGCCGGGGAGCCCCCACACACTGAGGTAAGTGCCGCCCCGCACCCCAGCCCTGAGCCCCTTCCCACACACCCAAACTGCTGCTGCTGCTGGCCCAGGGGCTGCCCTGAGCCAGCCACACTGTCTACTGCAGAAGTTACAGAGGTCACGGAAAGTCATGGTATCTGTGACTTCCATGACCTTCATGACAGACACGCACCCTTAATCATAAGTAATTAAGTGAGATTTACTGTTTATATTTATATTATTTATATTTAGGATTGTAGCTTCTACAGTATTCTTAAAATCAGTTGGATAGAAGATTAATCAGGCTCTGTGGGTTTAAAAGATATTACTTACAAGTCTGAGATCATATTAATTGCATTTGACAGGGAGAATATGGTGATCCTGGAGCGACGGGACCGAGAGGGCCACCAGGTCAACGGGGAATTCAGGTTTGTGTTTTATTCTCTCCATGTGCAGTGCGTGGCCAAAATCTAGTCCTTAATTTATAAATTGCCAATCCTGTCGCTTCTCTCTGTCCTCCTGACATTTGGGTTGCTACACAGAGACTTAATATAGACATTAATAGCTGGAGTAAAGCACAGACAGAAAAAACAGATTTAAATATAACGGTCTATTCACAGGGAGAAGATGGTGCTGCTGGTTATGGTGGACCAGGAAAGAAAGGAGCAAAGGTAAACATGGAAAAAGAAATGGAAACTCTTAACTTGTTTTTACATTATTTTAGTGAGAGTGAAAACTGCAGGGGGAAAAAAAAGTTGTTTCATTATCATCTCTAATGTAAATCCTGCAATCTGATCCACACAGACAGACTTCTGCACTCACTGACTTCGCAGGGGCTCCATAAAAATCCACCGTACGGATCATATTGTAAGATTAGGGCCATAGGTTGTAAAGTCATTGGGTGTGTGTGTGGGGGGGGGGATTGTTGTTTTTATTTGTCTAGCAATTGCCATGTGTGTCTATGGCAACGTATAAACATTAGAAAATAAGTTATAAGCTCTTAAAATTAGAGTAAAAGGTAAAAATATAATAGTAATAATAACCCTAATTATTTATTGGAGCATTATTTTAATATTGTTGTTGTTATTGTAACAATATTTTAATGCTGTCCACACTCAGGAAGATATTGTTCCTGCCCTGAAGGGCTTCCAGTCTGAAAAGACAAGCAACACCTGAAGGGTGCAGGAGAGGGATAGAATCAGA
>NW_020700229.1:0-1762 GCF_002925995.2 Terrapene triunguis | reverse complement strand
AAATGTATTTACAGTTTTCTACGTAGGTATGTTTTCATGCTATTAGTTGGGGGGGGGAGGCCAAATATTAGCATTTTTTAAAGTTTAAAAGGTAATAACTATACATATTTTCCCAAAGGACTTGTTTTTATTACACATGCATTGTTACGGATTTGTAATTGTAATATGATTCATTCTTTTCTTAGCACATCCAAAAGAGTGATCACAAAGTGCTGGAAATGGATGCAAAGAGCTTTGCAGAAAACTAATCCATCAGTCTGATTTTTGGACCAAAGAAGCCTGGTACCACTCATTATACCGAGGGTGCATTCCCCACCCTCCATCCTCTGTTTAGTTTTATCACCGGGCTTTTTCTATACGTTAAGCACTTCTGACAAGTTAAGAGACAGCACATTGATTGTTCTGTTACTAATGAGCAGTGACTCAGCTTGTCTATACAGTGTAATCTGTACCTGCTGGAGTCACTTCTGCCATAGTAGAGGTTACAGTCTCAGTAATGGTTAAGAAATGAAGATGCATCTTAAAATACATGCCTACAAGATTCTAAACTACATTAATGTTCAACTAAACACTATGAAGCTCTGTTAAGTAAGACTAGTCGTGAAATTCTGTACAAAGATGCATGTTGGTAGAGCCATATCCTACAAGCAGTCAGTGCCTTGGCTATTATTAGGGCCCTACCAAATTCATGGCCATGAAAAACACGTCACAGACTGTGAAATCTGGTCTCTCCCTGTTAAATCTGGTCTTTTGTGTGCTTTAACCCAATTCAATGGGGAATACCAACATTTCTCAAATTAGAGTCCTGACCCAAAAGGGAGTTGCAGGGGGGTTGCAAGGTTATTGTAGGGGGGGTCACAGTATTCCCACCCTTACTTCTGCGCTGCCTTCAGAGCTGGGAGGCTGGAAAGTGGCTGCTGCTGACTGATGGCCCAACTCTGCAGGCAGCAGTGCAGAAGTAAAGGTGGCAATACCATCGCATGCCATCTGCCTTTAGAGCTGGGCTCCCAGCCAGCAGCCACCACTCTCCAGCTGCCCAGCTCTGAAGGCAGCTCTGCTGCCAGCAGCAGTGCAGAAGTAAGGGTAGCAGTACCGCAGCCCCCTCTATAATAACCTTGTGACCACCCCCACAACTCTTTTTGGGTCAGTATCCCTACAATTGCAACACTGTGAAATTTCAGATTTAAATAGCTGAAATAATGAAATTTATGATTTTTAAAATCTTATGACTGTGAAATTGACCAAAATGGACCATGAATTTGGTAGGGCCATAGCTATTATGTTGTAGTTGGGGAGCTGAAGAAAGAAAATATAAGGAATTATTTTATGCTTAAATGCATTTGAGCCAAGAAAGCAGAGCTCCTAAATTAAAGTGAATTTCTTGTATTAGGACTGGTTACAAAGTAGCAGCCGTGTTAGTCTGTATCCGCAAAAAGAACAGGAGTACTTGTGGCACCTTAGAGACTAACAAATTTATTTCAGCATAAGCTTTCGTGGGATACAGCTCACTTCTTCAGATGCATAGAGTGGAACACATAGAAGATATTTATACATACAGAGAACATGAAAAGGTGAAAGTATGCATACCAATTGTAAGAGGCCAATCAATTGAGATGAGTTATCAGTAGCAGCAGAAGAAAAAACTTTGAAGTGATAATCGAGATGACCCATAGAAGATGTGAGGAGAACTTAACATGGGGGGAAAAAAATTCAATTAGTGTAATGACCCAACCATTCCCAGTCTCTGTTTAGGCCTAAGTTA
>NW_020700228.1:0-1158 GCF_002925995.2 Terrapene triunguis | reverse complement strand
TGTCCTGTAGTAGGTGGCTTCTGGGTACTCTTCTGGCTCTGTCAATCTGTTTTTTCACTTCAGCAGGTGGGTATTGTAGTTTTAAGAATGCTTGATAGAGATCTTGTAGGTGTTTATCTCTGTCTGAGGGATTGGAGCGAATGCGGTTGTATCTTAGAGCTTGGCTGTAGACAATGGATCGTGTGGTGTGTCCTGGATGGAAGCTGGAGGCATGTAGGTAAGTATAGCGGTCAGTGGGTTTCCGGTATAGGGTGGTGTTTATGTGACCATCGCTTATTAGCACAGTAGTGTCTAGGAAATGGACCGCTTGTGTGGATTGGTCTAGGCTGAGGTTGATGGTGGGATGGAAATTGTTAAAATCATGATGGAATTCATTGAGGGCTTCTTTTCCATGGGTCCAGATGATGAAGATATCATCAATGTAGCGCAAGTAGAGTAGGGGCGTTAGGGAACGAGAGCTAAGGAAGCGTTGTTCTAAGTCAGCCATAAAGATGTTGGCATACTTTGGGGCCATGCGGGTACCCATAGCAGTGCCACTGACTTGAAGGTATATATTGTTCCCAAATGTGAAATAGTTGTGGGTGAGGACAAAGTCACAAAGTTCAGTCACCAGGTTTACCGTGATGGTATCGGGGATGCTATTCCTGATGGCTTGTAGTCCATCTTTGTGTGGAATGTTGGTGTAGAGGGATTCTACATCCATAGTGGCCAGATGGTGTTTTCTAGAAGATCACCGATGGATTGTAGTTTCATGGCAAACCTGGTGACTGAACTTTGTGACTTTGTCTTTGTGTCTAACATCTTTATGGCTGACTTAGAACAACGCTTCCTTAGCTCTCGTTCCCTAACGCCCCTACTCTACTTGCGCTACATTGATGATATTTTCATCATCTGGACCCATGGAAAAGAAGCCCTCAATGAATTCCATCAAGATTTTAACAATTTCCATCCCACCATCAACCTCAGCCTAGACCAATCCACACAAGCAGTCCATTTCCTAGACACTACTGTGCTAGATCTCTATCAAGCATTCTTAAAACTACAATACCCACTTGCTGAAGTGAAAAAACAGAGTGACAGAGCCAGAAGAGTACCCAGAAGCCACCTACTGCAGGACAGGCCCAACAAAGAAAATAACAGAACGCCACTAGCCGCCAC
>NW_020700227.1:0-1762 GCF_002925995.2 Terrapene triunguis | reverse complement strand
AAATGTATTTACAGTTTTCTACGTAGGTATGTTTTCATGCTATTAGTTGGGGGGGGGAGGCCAAATATTAGCATTTTTTAAAGTTTAAAAGGTAATAACTATACATATTTTCCCAAAGGACTTGTTTTTATTACACATGCATTGTTACGGATTTGTAATTGTAATATGATTCATTCTTTTCTTAGCACATCCAAAAGAGTGATCACAAAGTGCTGGAAATGGATGCAAAGAGCTTTGCAGAAAACTAATCCATCAGTCTGATTTTTGGACCAAAGAAGCCTGGTACCACTCATTATACCGAGGGTGCATTCCCCACCCTCCATCCTCTGTTTAGTTTTATCACCGGGCTTTTTCTATACGTTAAGCACTTCTGACAAGTTAAGAGACAGCACATTGATTGTTCTGTTACTAATGAGCAGTGACTCAGCTTGTCTATACAGTGTAATCTGTACCTGCTGGAGTCACTTCTGCCATAGTAGAGGTTACAGTCTCAGTAATGGTTAAGAAATGAAGATGCATCTTAAAATACATGCCTACAAGATTCTAAACTACATTAATGTTCAACTAAACACTATGAAGCTCTGTTAAGTAAGACTAGTCGTGAAATTCTGTACAAAGATGCATGTTGGTAGAGCCATATCCTACAAGCAGTCAGTGCCTTGGCTATTATTAGGGCCCTACCAAATTCATGGCCATGAAAAACACGTCACAGACTGTGAAATCTGGTCTCTCCCTGTTAAATCTGGTCTTTTGTGTGCTTTAACCCAATTCAATGGGGAATACCAACATTTCTCAAATTAGAGTCCTGACCCAAAAGGGAGTTGCAGGGGGGTTGCAAGGTTATTGTAGGGGGGGTCACAGTATTCCCACCCTTACTTCTGCGCTGCCTTCAGAGCTGGGAGGCTGGAAAGTGGCTGCTGCTGACTGATGGCCCAACTCTGCAGGCAGCAGTGCAGAAGTAAAGGTGGCAATACCATCGCATGCCATCTGCCTTTAGAGCTGGGCTCCCAGCCAGCAGCCACCACTCTCCAGCTGCCCAGCTCTGAAGGCAGCTCTGCTGCCAGCAGCAGTGCAGAAGTAAGGGTAGCAGTACCGCAGCCCCCTCTATAATAACCTTGTGACCACCCCCACAACTCTTTTTGGGTCAGTATCCCTACAATTGCAACACTGTGAAATTTCAGATTTAAATAGCTGAAATAATGAAATTTATGATTTTTAAAATCTTATGACTGTGAAATTGACCAAAATGGACCATGAATTTGGTAGGGCCATAGCTATTATGTTGTAGTTGGGGAGCTGAAGAAAGAAAATATAAGGAATTATTTTATGCTTAAATGCATTTGAGCCAAGAAAGCAGAGCTCCTAAATTAAAGTGAATTTCTTGTATTAGGACTGGTTACAAAGTAGCAGCCGTGTTAGTCTGTATCCGCAAAAAGAACAGGAGTACTTGTGGCACCTTAGAGACTAACAAATTTATTTCAGCATAAGCTTTCGTGGGATACAGCTCACTTCTTCAGATGCATAGAGTGGAACACATAGAAGATATTTATACATACAGAGAACATGAAAAGGTGAAAGTATGCATACCAATTGTAAGAGGCCAATCAATTGAGATGAGTTATCAGTAGCAGCAGAAGAAAAAACTTTGAAGTGATAATCGAGATGACCCATAGAAGATGTGAGGAGAACTTAACATGGGGGGAAAAAAATTCAATTAGTGTAATGACCCAACCATTCCCAGTCTCTGTTTAGGCCTAAGTTA
>NW_020700226.1:0-1158 GCF_002925995.2 Terrapene triunguis | reverse complement strand
TGTCCTGTAGTAGGTGGCTTCTGGGTACTCTTCTGGCTCTGTCAATCTGTTTTTTCACTTCAGCAGGTGGGTATTGTAGTTTTAAGAATGCTTGATAGAGATCTTGTAGGTGTTTATCTCTGTCTGAGGGATTGGAGCGAATGCGGTTGTATCTTAGAGCTTGGCTGTAGACAATGGATCGTGTGGTGTGTCCTGGATGGAAGCTGGAGGCATGTAGGTAAGTATAGCGGTCAGTGGGTTTCCGGTATAGGGTGGTGTTTATGTGACCATCGCTTATTAGCACAGTAGTGTCTAGGAAATGGACCGCTTGTGTGGATTGGTCTAGGCTGAGGTTGATGGTGGGATGGAAATTGTTAAAATCATGATGGAATTCATTGAGGGCTTCTTTTCCATGGGTCCAGATGATGAAGATATCATCAATGTAGCGCAAGTAGAGTAGGGGCGTTAGGGAACGAGAGCTAAGGAAGCGTTGTTCTAAGTCAGCCATAAAGATGTTGGCATACTTTGGGGCCATGCGGGTACCCATAGCAGTGCCACTGACTTGAAGGTATATATTGTTCCCAAATGTGAAATAGTTGTGGGTGAGGACAAAGTCACAAAGTTCAGTCACCAGGTTTACCGTGATGGTATCGGGGATGCTATTCCTGATGGCTTGTAGTCCATCTTTGTGTGGAATGTTGGTGTAGAGGGATTCTACATCCATAGTGGCCAGATGGTGTTTTCTAGAAGATCACCGATGGATTGTAGTTTCATGGCAAACCTGGTGACTGAACTTTGTGACTTTGTCTTTGTGTCTAACATCTTTATGGCTGACTTAGAACAACGCTTCCTTAGCTCTCGTTCCCTAACGCCCCTACTCTACTTGCGCTACATTGATGATATTTTCATCATCTGGACCCATGGAAAAGAAGCCCTCAATGAATTCCATCAAGATTTTAACAATTTCCATCCCACCATCAACCTCAGCCTAGACCAATCCACACAAGCAGTCCATTTCCTAGACACTACTGTGCTAGATCTCTATCAAGCATTCTTAAAACTACAATACCCACTTGCTGAAGTGAAAAAACAGAGTGACAGAGCCAGAAGAGTACCCAGAAGCCACCTACTGCAGGACAGGCCCAACAAAGAAAATAACAGAACGCCACTAGCCGCCAC
>NW_020700225.1:0-2214 GCF_002925995.2 Terrapene triunguis | reverse complement strand
CACACACACACACACACACACACACACACACACACACACACACACTAGCAGAGCAAGTCAATCAGCACTCCCCAGCTGATCCCCTCATATGTCCCTGTACTCAATGGGTTGGGTTAAGCAGCACTTTCAGCTGCCCCCCCTTATGTGCCCCAAGTTTAACACATCCCTATCACACTTTCACATTACAATTGTACTGGGAGTAACACACTTGATGAGCAAACCCCACAGTATTTTTGGGCACTACAGGGATCTTTAGCTTAGGTGCAAGAAGCGTTGCTGCAGAGTAAATGGGGGAAGCTAAAAACACAAAAGAGTAAAATTCAGAGAGAGAGAGAAGCAACCAGCTGAACAATAAAAGTTATTTATTGAATAATAGTGATAACTACACAAGGAGGGCTAAACAAACATAACAGTTACATTTTAAAGGTTAATACCTGAGGTAGAAAAGAAAACAGAGAGAGAGAGAGAGAGGGTTCTCACCCACTCCATGAGGCTTGAACTGGTGGAGGTTCCCAGGTGATGGTGGTAGCTCAGGGTCCTGAGTGCTGGAGACAGGCAGAGCCCCCAGCACGATCAGTCAGGAGATGGAATCCCAGTGGAACTGATGCAGAGTTTGGGTCTATACATCAGAACCCTTACTTGGGCATAGGTCGGGGGTTTTGTAGAGAAAATACAATGGTTCAAGGGAGAACACTAGATTTGTTTATGAGTAAACTGATGGCTCAAGGGTTTTCTTTAGGCTAGACAATAGGCGCTGATCACTCTTGGCTATGGGTGTTGTTTTCTTCCAGGGAGCTCACAAGGCAACTAGGCTGCTTCAGTATTTTGGGATATCAGTCAAAGATTTATTACTAGAATTGGTCTGATAATTGCTGAGCTGGGTGTGTGCAGGCGTAGGTTCATTAGCATCTGGAGCAGGGATTCCCATGATGCAGTGCGTCCCTGCTTTTCTGGTCCCAGAGTTCAGTGCGGTTCTCTGTTCTTCATTCTTTATGCTAATCCCTATCCCATCTTTCATGCAGATGAGGCTAGGGGAGTTGTCTCTGTTCTTCATTCTGTATGCAAATGGAGATGTCTTAATCTTGTCACCCTTGTCAGGAGGGGGTCTAGGTGTGTCTCCCCAAACCCTTCATTGTTCTCTGCAAGCCTTTTCTCTGATCGGTTTTGGTTCAAACAGACGGGGGTGGAGGGTGTCCTTCATGAGTCACACCGGCTAGATACTGCGCCCTGGTTCCCCAAAAACACAGAGCTGACTGGTATCAACAATAAGGATGGCAAGTGAAGTCTCGTACAGCTGGAGAACGTTAATTCTTCATTCTTTTTTAATTAGACTCAGGAAACTTTTAATCAGTTTGGATCTCTGATTGGACTAATAGCACCATACAGCTGTGATTCACTGGCCATGTCCCGTCAGTGGGTGGTTGACTGTATCAGCTGCCTTCTCTGTATACAAGGTGAGGAGACCATTAGCAGGTATAAGTAATTCTTCACCTTCTTTCACTGTTGTAATGTTCATTTTTCTGCCTAGTCTGTTGGCATTTAGATAACCGAATGGTGGCATCTTGTAAATACCTCATTAGAAGAGAAGATTCTGATGTGTAAAGAGCCTAGCACACTTTTGGGAACTGTACAAATAATAAATGGTCTGCATACAGGTAGATAACTGCTAAATTCCTTAAGGCTTCTCTACACAGGGACAACTAAGGAAAGTTGATCCAAATGAACTAAAGGTGTAAATTTAAAGTGGCATTAAACACATGTGTGGATGCTCTGATTCTGAATTAAAATGGCCCTTATTAATTTTAGTGAATTACATGAATTAAACTAACCTGAAATAAGGCCCCTTTAATTCTAAATAAGTGTGTCCCCATAGGAGTTTAATGAAGTTTAACTAATGCATTTTGAAAATTAATTTGGATTAGCTTTCTTGACTATCTCCATGTAGACAAGCCCTTGGTACTAAACATTTTCATTCTCTTTACCCTGCCACTGGCTGTATTGGAGGGGTTTCCTGGAATAATTCTTTAAACAAAAAGTTCTTCCAGCAGCCCTCTGTCATGAGCATTCAAAGCTACTGGAGTAAGTGTAGGCCATTTTCCCCTTTGTGAAAGAGTAGGATATTCTTTTCACCTAATGGTTAGATGTAAAGGGATAGAGCTTGGTTATTGTTTAAGGCCATTTCCAATTAGGGTGACCAGACAGCAAATGTGAAAC
>NW_020700224.1:0-8636 GCF_002925995.2 Terrapene triunguis | reverse complement strand
TTATAAAATAAATCAACTGGAATATAAATATTGTACTTGCATTTCAGCGTGTAGTATATAGAGTAGTATAAAGAAGCCATTGTATGAAATTTTAGTTAGTAACTTTGCAAGTGTTTTCTTTGTAGTCTGCTGTAAAGCTAGGCAAATATCTAGATGAGTTGATATACCCCCTGGAAGACCTCTGCAGACCCTCAGGGGTACACAAGTACCCCTGGTTGAAAACCACTGATCTAAAGGATAGAGCAGGAGACTAGGCCTCCGGGCTTCCATTGCTGGCTCTGCATTTACTCACTGTGCAGCCTTAGGCAAGACATTTAGCGCCTGATCTTGTACCCACCAGTGTCAACGACTAAGCTCCCATGTACTTCACTGCTGTAGGTTCAGCATTTTAGGCTCTCTGTGTCAGACTGACCCGTGGGAATGATGGAGATACTAATAACTCCCTACCTCACACAGTTATTATATTGCTTAAATACTGTTTGCAAGTGGTTTGAGATATTTGGCTGAAAAGAGCTTTGCAAGTGCTACTGTGAGCAATTCCTCGGTCAGCAGCAGATCAGAATTCCAAGGCAAAACGAATCAGAAGAACTTGTCTCTAGTGACGTTTCCGATTGTCTAGGACTACCACCATGGGAAAAGAGGCAAGACTCGCAGCACCCTGATGCTGACATACAGCAACGTGGCTGTCCATGCTCCAAAAGAGCAGCTTCTCTCCCGAGTAGAGGCAGACATCACAGGGAACATCCTTCACCATTACAGAGCCAGTTGTCAGGTAAGAGCTTTTGCGTGATAAGTGTTAGGGGCATTACCCTGAAGTTATAGCATTGCCTCTGAGTTTATAGAGAGAGGGCTTGTATTTTCTAAAACTCTCCTTTGAGCAATAATTTGTCACATAACTCAAATTTAAAACTGTAATGGATGGAGCGTGAGCTGTCACATGTTGTATCATTTTTGTTGCTCTTCTTTGTATTTTCTCTAGTTTCTCTATATTCTTCTGAAATTCTGTAGACCACAGCTACACAGTAATTCAGATGCAGTCAGACTCAGGCTATTCAGAATAACACTCTAACTCCTCTAATATGTATGTGTATCTAGCGCTATCTTTCGCTACCCAAGAGAGACTAGTGCTAGCTTGTATTTAGTTGATTTGCTGTCACTCTGTTTCTTGGACGCACTACTTCCCTTACCTCTTATCTGTCGTCTTGTTTGTCTGTGTGCTCCTTATTTCTGTTCCCTAGGTGTCTGACTGCTGGCACTGACTCTCATCTCAGAGCAACCTCTCCACGTCACTTTGCCATTCAATTCTGCCCTGTCTGACTGAGACTCTCACTTAGGCATTGTCAAAAACAGTTGAACCAAGCTGATATCTTCCAGTAGTTCACAAATGCAAATATTACATAGGATGGCCCCTGATATTGACCTCTACAAAACACCCCCTCTGGATACATTTCCTGCCTTTTGGAAGATTTAACAATAGTGATTTCTCTCTGCTCCATATTCACCAGCCAGGACATTTTGAGGATGTGCGTTATGTGGGACTATGTACATTGCTAAGAGCTGTTTTGCATTTTGTTTTTCAGGTGCTGGGCATCACTTTTGGGAACAAGGTAAATTCTAAATAATCTGCCCTCAGCTCTTTCATTTTCTATACACAAGTTGCTTGTTTAAATTGCACAGAGCTTGATTTCCTTGCTACATCAAGCAGGAGTCCTGGCTGCTCTGGTGTAAGTGGACCTGGATTTATTTGATGAACCTGGGTTTTCTTTTCTTCTGAGGTGGGTGCAGAGCCGGGGTCCTCTGCCTTCTGGGGTCTGCGGACACCTCTCTCCTCTCCTGAGGCTAGATTTAATTCCTGATCTTTATCTTCTGGACTCTGGTTCTTCTCTCAGTTTCTCATCCACATCCTCTTGTTTCTCCTTCTGGATTATGTAGGACATGTACCTAAAATTAACCCTCATCCAGAATGTCACGGAGATTAGCTGTGCCATCTTGGAGACCAGAGACTCCCAGGAGTTCGAATTCTCTTACAAACAGGAGCTCCTTGGCTACATGCTGGTGAGTGATTAGGAGCTTTGAGGACTGAAGTACAAAGGAGTTTGTTGTAATGCAATAAGACTGGTTTTCCAGGGAGATGTTATTTTATCCATTGGCTGTGACTGTACTACTGCAGTCTCATGAGCTACCTGCATGGCACCCCGAATGCTGGGTCCACTCTGAGCTCGGCAGGGACATATTGTGGGCTGTAACTGGAAGGAATGGCTTGTGTCTGGTGAGTTATCTTTGTCCTCCGTATAATCTGCAGATGGCCCTACGGTCCATTTCAGAGGCAGAGAGCCTGCTGAGTACAGTGTCTGTTTATTACAGGTCTGGCATATGGCCCTATTTCAGAGTGTGAGAGGAAGACCTCTCTGCCTTTCAAATCCATTTCCTATTTTTTATGTCCCTATTAATGCATTTCAGGACTTCATTAAAAAGGAACCACTGGATTCCCTGGCATCTCCAGTTCGCTACAAGGCAATTCTTGCCATTGAACATCTGAGGTAGGCTATTTTCTGCCATATTTCCTGGCACTGTGATGACTTCTTATTTGTTAATTCATGAGTGTCAGGTTGGGAGCAGTCTGATGCCTGCAGGGTTTGGCTCACATGCTGCTCACCAGCAGAACTTTCGTTCTTGAGGGTTTGAATGTGTCCATTTGGAGGTTTGTGCTTGAAAGACACAAGATTGGAGGTTGAGGGGCATGCAGTACAATGGAGGAGAGTTCAGATGGGGAGGGAGGTGTCTGGCTAGCTGGCAGGAGGAAGGAAGCTTGTGGGTTTCTCTAAAAAGGGGACTTGAAGCTTTAGCTTTACTTCTAGATGAGCCAATACTTAATAGAGGTGCAAAGAGGTGCTCAGCTGCAAAGTGAAGGGTTGTTTGCATTTGGGGTTCTAGACTGGGGCAATCTCTAGTCATTGGACCCATTTCTTGTACTTGGAGGTGGTACTGAGTCTAATGCATGACTTTTCTCCCTATCTTTCTTCTGCCAGCAAACTCAAACCATCTTTGACCTTGGAGGGAAACCGTGAGCTCCTTGATGAGTGTTTCAAAAGTTTATTTCCCCTTCCTCCCTTGGAGAAGATGAAAGAGGAAGGTGAGACAGCAAAGGATACTCTGCAGAGACTGGTACGTGACAACAATTCTCCTCTGGCACCATCCACTGTATTTTTGCCCAGCAGGCACTGGGTGATGGCAGTCACACATGGCCTCCCTGGAAAGGTTATGGTTAGCTTTCCCCGGCCCACACACACACAAATGATCTGTGCTGAGCCTCACTCCTTCTCTTTTGGTTTCAGTCACTGTACGTGAGGTCCTTGGAAGCCCTTGGCAAGCTAATGAAGACTTTGCTGGAGGAAGAACCAACCGCAGACTGGTTCCAGGAAATGTTTGAAGTGAGTAGACCATTGAACCGTGGTGGAGATTGTTTCTTGTGTTACAGCAGGGAAGAGTCAGAGATTTAGGGGGTCAAGCTTCAGTTGTGCTTTCTCCCTAAAATTCACTTCCACAACGGAGTGAATTTTAGGGAGAAAGCACCAAATTCTTCCTGGGATAAGCAGGCATGTGCCCCACTGAAATCCACAGAAGCTATGCCATTTTATGCCAGGGCTGGATTGGGATCAAGTTCTTACAATGGAGTTGACATTACTTGGACCGGCAAGAAAATCACCACTGCAGTAGCCAAATCCAAGAGAACCAGTTGAAACTGATCACTTCTTCGAAGAGGAATTCATTACTATTGAGTTAAGCCCTGTGTATGGAAACTGATTCAGAGGAGACTTCCTGTTCCTCAGACATGAACAGAATATCTTGAAGAGCTGAGGGGTGGGGAGTTTGTTGCACCTTCAGTATAAAAATGAAGTTATAAAAGGAGCTGGGCTGGGGGGACTTCTCTGCTCTTATTCAAATTAATAAAAAGAAATGCTCCTCTCTGTCATTTTGCCACTCGACGTGGGAAAAGTTGCCCAGGAAACAGACCACAGCAGCAGACATCAAACAGCATGCAATGTGCTAGACAGCTCCCATCAGACAGTCTACAGCAGACATCACATACACGGGCCCAGATTCATCTCTCATGTAACTCCTTTGGCTTCAATCACCAGAGGTGAATCTGGTCCCTGGGACTTGTATATCTAAGGGGCTCTTCCATTAGACATGTAATTCCTTTGCTACATGGAGGTCAGATGCTTTGGAGAAGGATTTTAGTGACAATTAAACCTGTTTAAGAGGAACGTTTGGGAGGGATTTTCTGGTACTAACTCTGTCCATTCCCCTGCTCTACCAACAGCTACTAGCGACATGGATCAGTTCAGGGAAGGAGTGGGAGAGAGAAAGGGCCTTGCAGGCCAGCACCCAGCTGCTGACTGCCTATCAAGAGGCAGTTAATAGCACAGTGAGTATAGCCTCTTACTCTTCCTTGAGCTGACTTCCCTGCTTATATCAGATCTGACACTCAACGCAAATGCATGACAAACTCTTCCAGGGCAGCAGCTGGGATCTCAAGGCGACTAAGATCCCTCTGCTTCCAGAAGAGAGGTTTACACAACAATGCCGTGACCACACTCCGGGCAGATTGCAAAAAGTAGAGGGCAGCCAATCCCCCAAACTGATGGCTTATTCTATAATTAGATTCACCAAGTCAACAACAAAAGAGCTTCTACCCTAGTTAACAAGATGCCAAATGCAGCCCCCTTTTGGCATTCCAGAACTTGGCTCCCATCTAAACATCCATGTCTTGGAAGCGGGGGGAGGGATAGGTCAGTGGTTTGAGCATTGGCCTGCTAAACCCAGGGTTGTGAGTTCAGTCCTTGAGGTGGCCATTTCGGGAAGTGGGGTAAAAATCTGTCTGGGGATTAGTCCTGCTTTGAGCAGGGGGTTGGACTAGATGACCTCCTCAGGTGCCTTCCAACCCTGATATTCTATATCTAATATAGTGAGGGGTTACTGAAAACCTGATTCACATATGTGAGGTTCATTGATCATAAAGGACCAGATGCTTATCCCTAGGTCAATGTGAATCTCAGGTCTTTCCCAGATATCATGCTGTCAGCCAGTCCTTAATAACTAAATCTAAGATTTATTGTTAAAAGAAAGAAGAGAGTTACAAATGGTTAAAAGATCAATATCCATACAAGTGACTTTCAATGTTCATAGTTCAGGATCACAACAGTGATGGAATAAACTGCTGGTTTGTAAAAGTCTCTCTGGAATCATCCCAACAGATCAGAATCCAAAGGCAGCTTAGATGTAAAGTCTGTTAGTTTTTTCCATGCACTTTCCAGGTTATTCCAAATGATTATTTGGAAAATCTCTGTCCTGTGACTTAAACTTTCCCTGTTCAAAGTTTAAGCAGACTAGAGATGATAGGATCAGGCCCAAGCCTTCTCTTTTATAGCTATTCTAGCAGGCTGACAAGCCTACCTCACAGAAATTGTCACAGAAGGACCTTTCCCCAATGCAGATTGCCTGTTGTACTTTGCTTTGAAGATAATCTTCTATTTCCTGTGCATACACAGTAAACTAGTTACATTCATTCACATCAGGTAATTAGCCGTTCTTCCATTATAACACAGATAGTTAAGCTGAAGATAATGTAGAAATTATTGGTTTCCTGAAGTGTCTTACATCTTTGATTTTCAGGTTAACTGAAGACCTTGCATACATAATTAAGGCAATTAAGATATGTGTTTTATAGTTCTCTATCCTATTCCCTCTTAGTCGTCTCCTATTCCCTCTTAGTCGTCTCTTTTCCAAGCTGAAAAGTCCCTGTCTTTTTAATCTCTCCTTGTACGAGAAGTTGTCCCATACGCCTAATAATTTTTGTTGCTCTTCTCTGTATTTCTTCCAATTCTAACATATCTTTTTTGAGATGAGATGACCAAAACTGCACACAGTATTCAAGGTGTGGGGGTACTGTAGATTTATACAGTGGCATAATGATATTTACTGTCTTATTATCGATCCCTTTCCTAATGGTTCCTAACATGTTGTTAGCGTTTTTGACTGCATGTTGAGCAGATGCTTTCAGAGAACTGTACACAACGACTCCGAGGTCTCTTTCTTGAGTGATAACAGCTAATTTAGACCCCATCCATTTGTATGTACAATTGGGATTATGTTTTCCAATGTGCATTACCCAGTTCAGTACAGGAATCAGAGGCACAATGTTACCAGATGTGCCCATTACTTTGGGTAGGCTCATTGATTAAGGTTACTCTTCGGGGGGGGGGGAGGGAGGGTTCTGTAACTTTATTAATGTGGGGCTTATGTCACTTGTGTGTTCATATGGAGCTCTACTCCTTCCTTCTACAAGTCCCCTCCCAATGGAGCTCCCAATGGAGCTACCCTGCAGGACCTAGGTTCCCCAGGGCTAATAACTAGCACTAGATGAACATGCGCGCGCGCGCACGCGCGCACACACACACACACACACACACACTAGCAGAGCAAGTCAATCAGCACTCCCCAGCTGATCCCCTCATATGTCCCTGTACTCAATGGGTTGGGTTAAGCAGCACTTTCAGCTGCCCCCCCTTATGTGCCCCAAGTTTAACACGTCCCTATCACACTTTCACATTACAATTGTACTGGGAGTAACACACTTGATGAGCAAACCCCACAGTATTTTGGGGCACTACAGGGATCTTTAGCTTAGGTGCAAGAAGCGTTGCTGCAGAGTAAATGGGGGAAGCTAAAAACACAAAAGAGTAAAATTCAGAGAGAGAGAGAAGCAACCAGCTGAACCATAAAAGTTATTTATTGAATAACAGTGATAACTACACAAGGAGGGCTAAACAAACATAACAGTTACATTTTAAAGGTTAATACCTGAGGTAAAAAAGAAAACACAGAGAGAGAGAGAGAGAGAGAGGGGGGATCTCACCCACTCCATGAGGCTTGAACTGGTCGGGGTTCCCAGGTGATGGTGGTAGCTCAGGGTCCTGAGTGCTGGAGACAGGCAGAGCCCCCAGCACGATCAGTCAGGAGATGGAATCCCAGTGGAACTGATGCAGAGTTTGGGTCTATACATCAGAACCCTTACTTGGGCATAGGGCGGGGGTTTTGTAGAGAAAATACAATGGCTCAAGGGAGAACACTAGATTTGTTTATGGGTAAACTGATGGCTCAAGGGTTTTCTTTAGGCTAGACAATAGGCGCTGATCACTCTTGGCTCTGGGTGTTGTTTTCTTCCAGGGAGCTCACAAGGCAACTAGGCTGCTTCAGTATTTTGGGATATCAGTCAAAGATTTATTACTAGAATTGGTCTGATAATTGCTGAGCTGGGTGTGTGCAGGCGTAGGTTCATTAGCATCTGGAGCAGGGATTCCCATGATGCAGTGCGTCCCTGCTTTTCTGGTCCCAGAGTTCAGTGCGCTTCTCTGTTCTTCATTCTTTATGCTAATCCCTATCCCATCTTTCATGCAGATGAGGCTAGGGGAGTTGTCTCTGTTCTTCATTCTGTATGCAAATGGAGATGTCTTAATCTTGTCACCCTTGTCAGGAGGGGGTCTAGGTGTGTCTCCCCAAACCCTTCATTGTTCTCTGCAAGCCTTTTCTCTGATCGGTTTTGGTTCAAACAGACGGGGGTGGAGGGTGTCCTTCATGAGTCACACCGGCTAGATACTGCGCCCTGGTTCCCCAAAAACACAGAGCTGACTGGTATCAACAATAAGGATGGCAAGTGAAGTCTCGTACAGCTGGAGAACGTTCATTCTTCATTCTTTTTTAATTAGACTCAGGAAACTTTTAATCAGTTTGGATCTCTGATTGGACTAATAGCACCATACAGCTGTGATTCACTGGCCACGTCCCGTCAGTGGGTGGTTGACTGTATCAGCTGCCTTCTCTGTATACAAGGTGAGGAGACCATTAGCAGGTATAAGTAATTCTTCACCTTCTTTCACTGTTGTAATGTCCATTTTTCTGCCTAGTCTGTTGGCATTTAGATAACAGAATGGTGGCATCTTGTAAATACCTCATTAGAAGAGAAGATTCTGATGTGTAAAGAGCCTAGCACACTTTTGGGAACTGTACAAATAATAAATGGTCTGCATACAGGTAGATAACTGCTAAATTCCTTAAGGCTTCTCTACACAGGGACAACTAAGGAAAGTTAATCCAAATGAACTAAAGGTGTAAATTTAAAGTGGCATTAAACACATGTGTGGATGCTCTGATTCTGAATTAAAATGGCCCTTATTAATTTTAGTGAATTACATGAATTAAACTAACCTGAAATAAGGCCCCTTTAATTCTAAATAAGTGTGTCCCCGTAGGAGTTTAATGAAGTTTAACTAATGCATTTTGAAAATTAATTTGGATTAGCTTTCTTGACTATCTCCATGTAGACAAGCCCTTGGTACTAAACATTTTCATTCTCTTTACCCTGCCACTGACTGTATTGGAGGGGTTTCCTGGAATAATTCTTTAAACAAAAAGTTCTTCCAGCAGCCCTCTGTCATGAGCATTCAAAGCTCTTGGAGTAAGTGTAGGCCATTTTCCCCTCTGTGAAAGAGTAGGATATTCTTTTCACCTAATGGTTAGATGTAAAGGGATAGAGCTTGGTTATCGTTTAAGGCCATTTCCAATTAGGGTGACCA
>NW_020700223.1:0-6496 GCF_002925995.2 Terrapene triunguis | reverse complement strand
TTATAAAATAAATCAACTGGAATATAAATATTGTACTTGCATTTCAGTGTGTAGTATATAGAGTAGTATAAAGAAGCCATTGTATGAAATTTTAGTTAGTAACTTTGCAAGTGCTTTCTTTGTAGTCTGCTGTAAAACTAGGCAAATATCTAGATGAGTTGATATACCCCCTGGAAGACCTCTGCAGACCCTCAGGGGTACACAAGTACCCCTGGTTGAAAACCACTGATCTAGAGGATAGAGTAGGAGACTAGGCCTCTGGGCTTCCATTGCTGGCTCTGCATTTACTCACTGTGCAGCCTTAGGCAAGACATTTAGCGCCTGATCTTGTACCCACCAGTGTCAACGACTAAGCTCCCATGTACTTCACTGCTGTAGGTTCAGCATTTTAGGCTCTCTGTGTCAGAGTGACCCGTGGGAATGATGGAGATACTAATAACTCCCTACCTCACACAGTTATTATATTGCTTAAATACTGTTTGCAAGTGGTTTGAGATCTTTGGCTGAAAAGAGCTTTGCAAGTGCAAGCTGCCATTGCTACTGTGAGCAATTCCTCGGTCTGCACAGATCAGAATTCCAAGGCAAAACGAATCAGAAGAACTTGTCTCTAGTGACGTTTCCGATTGTCTAGGACTACCACCATGGGAAAAGAGGCAAGACTCGCAGCACCCTGATGCTGACATACAGCAACGTGGCTGTCCATGCTCCAAAAGAGCAGCTTCTCTCCCGAGTAGAGGCAGACATCACAGGGAACATCCTTCACCATTACAGAGCCAGTTGTCAGGTAAGAGCTTTTGCATGATAAGTGTTAGGGGCATTACCCTGAAGTTATAGCATTGCTTCTGAGTTTATAGAGAGGGCTTGTATTTTCTAAAACTCTCCTTTGAGCAATAATTTGTCACATAACTCAAATTTAAAACTGTAATGGATGGAGCGTGAGCTGTCACATGTTGTATCATTTTTGTTGCTCTTCTTTGTATTTTCTCTAGTTTCTCTATATTCTTCTGAAATTCTGTAGACCACAGCTACACAGTAATTCAGATGCAGTCAGACTCAGGCTATTCAGAATAACACTCTAACTCCCCTAATATGTATGTGTATCTAGCGCTATCTTTCGCTACCCAAGAGAGACTAGTGCTAGCTTGTATTTAGTTGATTTGCTGTCACTCTTCTTCTTGGACGCACTACTTCCCTTACCTCTTATCTGTCTTCTTGTTTGTCTGTGTGCTCCTTATTTCTGTTCCCTAGGTGTCTGACTGCTGGCACTGACTCTCATCTCCGTGCAACCTCTCCACGTCACTTTGCCATTCAATTCTGCCCTGTCTGACTGAGACTCTCACTTAGGCATTGTCAAAAACAGTTGAACCAAGCTGATATCTTCCAGTAGTTCACAAATGCAAATATTACATAGGATGGCCCCTGATATTGACCTCTACAAAACACCCCCTCTGGATACATTTCCTGCCTTTTGGAAGATTTAACAATAGTGATTTCTCTCTGCTCCATATTCACCAGCCAGGACATTTTGAGGATGTGCGTTATGTGGGACTATGTACATTGCTAAGAGCTGTTTTGCATTTTGTTTTTCAGGTGCTGGGCATCACTTTTGGGAACAAGGTAAATTCTAAATAATCTGCCCTCAGCTCTTTCATTTTCTATACACAAGTTGCTTGTTTAAATTGCACAGAGCTTGATTTCCTTGCTACATCAAGCAGGAGTCCTGGCTGCTCTGGTATAAGTGGACCTGGATTTATTTGATGAACCTGGGTTTTCTTTTCTTCTGAGGTGGGTGCAGAACTGGGGTCCTCTACCTTCTGGGGTCTGTGGACACCTCTCTCCTCTCCTGAGGCTAGATTTAATTCCTGATCTTTATCTTCTGGACTCTGGTTCTTCTCTCAGTTTCTCATCCATATCCTCTTGTTTCTCCTTCTGGATTATGTAGGACATGTACCTAAAATTAACCCTCATCCAGAATGTCACGGAGATTAGCTGTGCCATCTTGGAGACCAGAGACTCCCAGGAGTTCGAATTCTCTTACAAACAGGAGCTCCTTGGCTACATGCTGGTGAGTGATTAGGAGCTTTGAGGACTGAAGTACAAAGGAGTTTGTTGTAATGTAATAAGACTGGTTTTCCAGGGAGATGTTGTTTTATCCATTGGCTGTGACTGTACTACTGCAGTCTCATGAGCTACCTGCATGGCACCCCGAATGCTGGGTCCACTCTGAGCTCGGCAGGGATGCTGACATATTGTGGGCTGTAACTGGAAGGAATGGCTTGTGTCTGGTGAGTTATCTTTCTGTCCTCCGTATAGCCTGCAGATGGCCCTACGGTCCATTTCAGAGGCAGAGAGCTTGCTGAGCCCGGTGTCTGTTTATTACAGGTCTGGCATATGGCCCTATTTCAGAGTGTGAGAGGAAGACCTCTCTGCCTTTCAAATCCATTTCCCATTTTTTATGTCCCTATTAATGCATTTCAGGACTTCATTAAAAAGGAACCACTGGATTCCCTGGCATCTCCAGTTCGCTACAAGGCAATTCTTGCCATTGAACATCTGAGGTAGGCTATTTTCTGCCATATTTCCTGGCACTGTGATGACTTCTTATTTGTTAATTCATGAGTGTCAGGTTGGGAGCAGTCTGATGCCTGCAGGGTTTGGCTCACATGCTGCTCACCAGCAGAACTTTCATTCTTGAGGGTTTGAATGTGTCCATTTGGAGGTTTGTGCTTGAAAGACACAAGATTGGAGGTTGTGGGGCATGCAGTACAATGGAGGAGAGTTCAGATGGGGAGGGAGGTGTCTGGCTAGCTGGCAGGGGGAGGGAAGCTTGTGGGTTTCTCTAAAAAGGGGACTTGAAGCTTTAGCTTTACTTCTAGATGAGCCAATACTTAATAGAGGTGCAAAGAGGTGCTCAACTGCAAAGTGAAGGGTTGTTTGCATTTGGGGTTCTAGACTGGGGCAATCTCTAGTCATTGGACCCATTTCTTGTACTTGGAGGTGGTACTGAGTCTAATGCATGACTTTCTCCCTATCTTTCTTCTGCCAGCAAACTCAAACCATCTTTGACCTTGGAGGGAAACCGTGAGCTCCTTGATGAGTGTTTCAAAAGTTTATTTCCCCTTCCTCCCTTGGAGAAGATGAAAGAGGAAGGTGAGACAGCAAAGGATACTCTGCAGAGACTGGTACGTGACAACAATTCTCCTCTGGCACCATCCACTGTATTTCTGCCCAGCAGGCACTGGGTGATGGCAGTCACACATGGCCTCCCTGGCAAGGTTATGGTTAGCTTTCCCCGGCCCACACACACAAATGATCTGTGCTGAGCCTCACTCCTTCTCTTCTGGTTTCAGTCACTGTACGTGAGGTCCTTGGAAGCCCTTGGCAAGCTAATGAAGACTTTGCTGGAGGAAGAACCAACCGCAGACTGGTTCCAGGAAATGTTTGAAGTGAGTAGACCATTGAACCGCGGTGGAGATTGTTTCTTGTGTTACAGCAGGGAAGAGTCAGAGATTTAGGGGGTCAAGCTTCAGTTGTGCTTTCTCCCTAAAATTCACTTCCACAACGGAGTGAATTTTAGGGAGAAAGCACCAAATTCTTCCTGGGATAAGCGGGCATGTGCCCCACTGAAATCCACAGAAGCTATGCCATTTTATGCCAGGGCTGGATTGGGATCAAGTTCTTACAATGGAGTTGACATTACTTGGACCGGCAAGAAAATCACCACTGCAGTAGCCAAATCCAAGAGAACCAGTTGAAACTGATCACTTCTTCGAAGAGGAATTCATTACTATTGAGTTAAGCCCTGTGTATGGAAACTCATTCAGAGGAGACTTCCTGTTCCTCAGACATGAACAGAATATCTTGAAGAGCTGAGGGGTGGGGAGTTTGTTGCACCTTCAGTATAAAAATGAAGTTATAAAAGGCGGGGGGGACTTCTCTGCTTATTCAAATTAATAAGAAGAAATGCTCCTCTCTGTCATTTTGCCACTTGACATGGGAGAAGTTGCCCAGGAAACAGACCACAGCAGCAGACATCAAACAGCATGCAATGTGCTAGACAGCTCCCATCAGACAGTCTACAGCAGACATCACATACACGGGCCCAGATTCATCTCTCATGTACCTCCTTTGACTTCAATCACCAGAGGTGAATCTGGTCCCTGGGACTTGTATATCTAAGGGGCTCTTCCATTAGACATGTAATTCCTTTGCTACATGGAGGTCAGATGCTTTGGAGAAGGATTTTAGTGACAATTAAACCTGTTTAAGAGGAACTTTTGGGAGGGATTTTCTGGTACTAACTCTGTCCATTCCCCTGCTCTACCAACAGCTACTAGCGACATGGGTCAGTTCAGGGAAGGAGTGGGAGAGAGAAAGGGCCTTGCAGGCCAGCACCCAGCTGCTGACTGCCTATCAAGAGGCAGTTAATAGCACAGTGAGTATAGCCTCTTACTCTTCCTTGAGCTGACTTCCCTGCTTATATCAGATCTGACACTCAACGCAAATGCATGAAAAACTCTTCCAGGGCAGCAGCTGGGATCTCAAGGTGACTAAGATCCCTCTGCTTCCAGAAGAGAGGTTTACACAACAATGCCGTGACCACACTCCGGGCAGATTGCAAGAAGTAGAGGGCAGCCAATCCCCCAAACTGATGGCTTATTCTATAATTAGATTCACCAAGTCAACAACAAAAGAGCTTCCACCCTAGTTAACAAGATGCCAAATGCAGCCCCCTTTTGGCATTCCAGAACTTGGCTCCCATCTAAACATCCATGTCTTGGAAGCGGGGGGAGGGATAGGTCAGTGGTTTGAGCATTGGCCTGCTAAACCCAGGGTTGTGAGTTCAGTCCTTGAGGTGGCCATTTCGGGAAGTGGGGTAAAAATCTGTCTGGGGATTAGTCCTGCTTTGAGCAGGGGGTTGGACTAGATGACCTCCTCAGGTGCCTTCCAACCCTGATATTCTATATCTAATATAGTGAGGGGTTACTGAAAACCTGATTCACATATGTGAGGTTCATTGATCATAAAGGACCAGATGCTTATCCCTAGGTCAATGTGAATCTCAGGTCTTTCCCAGATATCATGCTGTCAGCCAGTCCTTAATAACTAAATCTAAGATTTATTGTTAAAAGAAAGAAGAGAGTTACAAATGGTTAAAAGATCAATATCCATACAAGTGACTTTCAATGTTCATAGTTCAGGATCACAACAGTGATGGAACAAACTGCTGGTTTGTAAAAGTCTCTCTGGAATCATCCCAACAGATCAGAATCCAAAGGCAGCTTAGATGTAAAGTCTGTTAGTTTTTTCCATGCACTTTCCAGGTTATTCCAAATGATTATTTGGAAAATCTCTGTCCTATGACTTAAACTTTCCCTGTTCAAAGTTTAAGCAGACTAGAGATGATAGGATCAGGCCCAAGCCTTCTCTTTTATAGCTATTCTAGCAGGCTGACAAGCCTACCTCACAGAAATTGTCACAGAAGGACCTTTCCCCAATGCAGATTGCCTGTTGTACTTTGCTTTGAAGATAATCTTCTATTTCCTGTGCATACACAGTAAACTAGTTACATTCATTCACATCAGGTAATTAGCCGTTCTTCCATTATAACACAGATAGTTAAGCTGAAGATAATGTAGAAATTATTGGTTTCCTGAAGTGTCTTACATCTTTGATTTTCAGGTTAACTGAAGACCTTGCATACATAATTAAGGCAATTAAGATATGTGTTTTATAGTTCTCTATCCTATTCCCTCTTAGTCGTCTCCTATTCCCTCTTAGTCGTCTCTTTTCCAAACTGAAAAGTCCCTGTCTTTTTAATCTCTCCTTGTACGAGAAGTTGTCCCATACGCCTAATAATTTTTGTTGCTCTTCTCTGTATTTCTTCCAATTCTAACATATCTTTTTTGAGATGAGATGACCAAAACTGCACACAGTATTCAAGGTGTGGGGGTACTGTAGATTTATACAGTGGCATAATGATATTTACTGTCCTATTATCGATCCCTTTCGTAATGGTTCCTAACATGTTGTTAGCGTTTTTGACTGCATGTTGAGCAGATGCTTTCAGAGAACTGTACACAACGACTCCGAGGTCTCTTTCTTGAGTGATAACAGCTAATTTAGACCCCATCCATTTGTATGTACAATTGGGATTATGTTTTCCAATGTGCATTACCCAGTTCAGTACAGGAATCAGAGGCACAATGTTACCAGATGTGCCCATTACTTTGGGTAGGCTCATTGATTAAGGTTACTCTTCGGGGGGGGGGAGGGAGGGTTCTGTAACTTTATTAATGTGGGGCTTATGTCACTTGTGTGTTCATATGGAGCTCTACTCCTTCCTTCTACAAGTCCCCTCCCAATGGAGCTCCCAATGGAGCTACCCTGCAGGACCTAGGTTCCCCAGGGCTAATAACTAGCACTAGATGAACATGCGCACACACGCGCGCACACACACACACACACACACACACACACACACACACACACACAC
>NW_020700222.1:0-1254 GCF_002925995.2 Terrapene triunguis | reverse complement strand
AGAGAGAGAGAGATGAGTGATTTCAGTAGTAGCTGGGTTCCCAACCATAACGCCTTTGTTGTAATTCATTCAGTGTGAGTAGGGTGACCAGAAGTCCCGATTTTATTGGGACTGTCCCGATATTTGCTTGTTTGTCCCGCGTCCCGACCGATGTGCGGTCGGGACACTGGACAAACAAGCAATTTTGCCCTCCCGGAAGGGCTCTTGCCCCCCCGACTCCGCCCCCTCCATCCCCCATTGGCTTCCTCCCCAAATCCCCGCCCTGGCCCCGCCTCTTCCCCATGCATGTGGCATTCCTCCTCCCTCCCAGGCTTGCTGCTGTAATGGCGGGGCAAGCCTGGAGGGAGGGGGTGGTGGCCGGCTTCCAGTTCCTGGAGTTGGTGAGTAGGGGCACTGGGCGGGCAAGGGAGGCTGGCAAGGGGGCTGCTCCCCAAGGAGGTAGAGAGGGGGCTCCGGACCCCAGCAACAGCGGGGGAGAGCGGCTCGGGGCCGCATGTGTGGCCATGTAAAGTTTATCGTCTTGGACGGGACCCCAGCCGGCTCCCCGCTCCGCGCCAGCATGTTGCGCCAGCCGCCACAGGCCAGGTAAGGAGCCGAGTCGCCCCCTCCCCCCTCGTCCTGGCTCCTCAGCTGACACCCCCGTCCCCCTCCTGGGGGAGCAGCCCCCTTGCCAGCCCCCCTTGCCCACCCGGTGGCCGTACTCTATAACCGCAGGAACTGGAAGCCGGCCACCATCCCCTCCCTCCAGGCTTGTGCCGGCATTCCAGCTGCAAACCTGGGAGGGAGGAGGAATGCCGCTCAGCTGAGGAGCCGGGGGGGAGGGAGGGACTTGGTTCCTTACCTGGCCTGCAGCAGCCGGTGACACATACTGGCGCGGGGCGGGGACGCTACCCCCCTACAGGGCAGGGCGAGGAGCCGGCCGGGGTCCCCCCCCCCAGCCGATAAACTTTACGTGCCCACTTGCGAGGCCCTGAGCCGCTCTCCCCCGCCGCTGCCGGGGTCCGGAGCCCCGCGCCTCTCGCTCCAGCGGCTCCTTCCCCGCGGGGCAGTGGGACGTGCCGCATGTGCCTGGGGCCCTGGGGGGGGAGGGAGGGGCAGCGGCCACGGCGCGGCCGGCACCTGCAAAACAGCTTTTTTTTAAAACTTTTTTTTTGCTCTGCCTCCCCCCCCACCGCGTCCCGATATTTCCTGTCAGTGATCTGGTCACCCTAAGTGTGAGCATGCAGTGGAGTTGTAGCTGTATCTGTCCCAGGA
>NW_020700221.1:0-1150 GCF_002925995.2 Terrapene triunguis | reverse complement strand
GGAAACTTTCTGAGTGGAGACAGGTAAATAGTACTAGAGCCAGTGTTGTTTATTCATTTTCTTAGATCATTTATGAATATGTTAAACAGTGAAGTGGCAAAATTTACACACTATACAAAACTACTCTAGATAGTTAAGTCCAAAGCAGACTATGAAGAGTTACAAAAGGGATCTAAAAAACGGAGTGACTGTGCAAGAAAATGGCAGATGAAATTCAATGCTGATAAATGCAAAGTAAAGCACATTGGAAAACATAATCCCAGCTATGCACACAAGATGATGGGGTCTAAATTAGCTGTTACCACTCAAGAAAGATCTTGGAGTCACCGTGGGTAGTTCTGTGAGAAGATCTGCTCAGTGTGCAGCAGCAGTCAAGAAAACAGAATGTTAGGCACCATTAGGAAAGGGACAGATAAGAAGACAGACAATATCATAATGACACTATATAAATTCATGGTACACCTACACCATGAATACTGCATGCAGTTCTGGTCACCCCATCTCAAAAACGATATATCCAAATTGGAAAAAGTACAGAGAAGGGCAACAAAAATGATTATGGGTATGGAACAGCTTCCATATAAGGCGAGATTTAAAAAGACTGGGACTGTTTGGCTTGGAAAAGAAAGGAGTAAGAAGGGATATGAAATCATGAATGGTGTGGAGAAAGTAAATAAGATAGTGTTATTTACATCTTCACAAAACACATGAACCAGGAGTCACCTGCCAAAATTAATAGGCAGCAGGTTTAATACAAACAAAAGGAAGTATTTCTTCACACAATGCACAGTCAAGTGGTAGAACTTGTTGCCAGAGGATGTTGTGAAGGCCAAAAGTATAACTGGTACAAAAAAAAAATAGATAGCCATTGATGGACCTATCCTCCATGAAGTTATTAGCCAAGATGCTCAGGGACTCATCCCCACTCTCAGGGTGTCCATAAACCTCTGGCGGCTAGAAGCTGGGACTGGAGAACAGAGGATGGATCACTCAACAAATTGCTCTATTCTGTTCACTCCTTCTAAAGCATCTGACACCGGCCACTGTTGGAAGAGAGGATACTGGCTATATGGACCATTGGTCTGACCCAGTATGGCCACACTTACATTCTTATTAAAACTAAGTGTCTTCTCCAGAGAATGCCCTACCC
>NW_020700220.1:0-1195 GCF_002925995.2 Terrapene triunguis | reverse complement strand
AGAGAGATGAGTGATTTCAGTAGTAGCTGGGTTCCCAACCACAACGCCTTTGTTGCAATTCATTCAGTATGAGTAGGGTGACCAGACGTCCCGATTTTATTGGGACTGTCCCGATATTTGCTTGTTTGTCCCGTGTACCGACGGATGTGCGGTCGGGACACTGGCCAAACAAGCAATTTTGCCCTCCCGGAAGGGCTCTTGCCCCTCCCGACTCCACCCCCTCCATCCCCCATTGGCTCCCTCCCCAAATCCCCGCCCTGGCCCCGCCTCTTCCCCATGCATGTGGCATTCCTCCTCCCTCCCAGGCTTGCTGCTGTAATGGCGGGGCAAGCCTGGAGGGAGGGGGTGGTGGCCGGCTTCCAGTTCCTGGAGCTGGTGAGTAGGGGCACTGGGCGGGCAAGGGAGGCTGGCAAGGGGGCTGCTCCCCCAGGAGGTAGAGGGGGGGGCTCCGGGCCCCAGCAGCGGCGGGGGAGAGCGGCTCGGGGCCGCACGAGTGGCCATGTAAAGTTTATCGTCTTGGACGGGACCCCGGCCGGCTCCCCACACCGTACCAGCATGTTGCGCCGGCCGCCGCAGACCAGGAAAGGAGCCGAGTCGCCCCCTCCCCCCTTGTCCTGGCTCCTCAGCTGACACCCCCATCACCCTCCTGGGGGAGCAGCCCCCTTGCCAGCCCCCTTTGCCCACCCATTGGCCGTACTCTATAGCCGCAGGAACTGGAAGCCGGCCACCACCCCCTCCCTCCAGGCTTGCGCAGGCATTCCATCTGCAAACCTGGGAGGGAGGAGGAATGCCGCTCAGCTGAGGAGCCGGGGGGAGGGAGGGAGGGACTTGGTTCCTTACCTGGCCTGCAGCAGCCGGCGGCACATACTGGTGCGGGGCGGGGACGCTACCCCCCTATAGGGCAGGGCGAGGAGCTGGCCGGGGTCCCCCCCCCCAGCCGATAAACTTTACGTGCCCACTTGCGCGGCCCTGAGCCTCTCTCCCCCGCCGCTGCCGGGGTCTGGAGCCCCGCGCCTGTCGCCCCAGCGGCTCCTTCCCCGCGGGGCAGCGGGACGTGCCGCATGTGCCCGGGGCCCTGGGGGGGGAGGAAGGGGCAGCGGCCACGGCGCGGCCGGCACCTTCAAAACAGCTTTTATAAAAAATTTTTTTTTGCTCCGCCTCCCCCCACGCGTCCCAATATCCCCCGCCCCTCCCC
>NW_020700219.1:0-3037 GCF_002925995.2 Terrapene triunguis | reverse complement strand
CTCTTTTATTCACGCCCCTGTTGGGAGAAATGAATCTTCAAAGAGGAAATGTTTGCACATGGGGTCTTGATGTTCTGCTGCTGGTGTGAGCTCCTGTGAGCTCTTTCTTGGTGTGAAGGCAGCTCCACTAGCACCTTTTCTTTTGAATTTGCTTTATACAGACATCCGCTCTCTCTAGCTAAAAGACTCACTTGTTCAGCGTCTCCTAGAGCTATTGAGATTCCTTGAGGAATGCTAACAATACAGCTAGAGAGTAAGGCACACTGGGACCAGAGCTTCAGTAGGAACCCTCAATTACTTGGAGAGATCTCAGCTAGGCAGGGTATGTATTTATATGTCCCATAGAGCTGGAGTAAATGGGTATAGGTTACAGAGAGGGCATGAGATCTGGCTTGGGGCAACAGTAGCTAGACAACTGGATGCAGATCTTTCCAAAGCTACTTACAAATCTACATCCATCTGCCAGCCATCAACAGTGCAATTTTCGAAGTGTCTTTTTTTGTCATGGTGTGGAAAGCTGAGTGTTAGAGAAACAGGGATGGGGTGGGCCACAAGGGCCTATTCCCGAAAGCCCTTCATACACAGAATTCCCACTGGACTCATTCTTCATGGAGATGGCTTGCAAGATCAGGCCCTAAATTTGCTGGTGGTGGAACTTGTGATTTCCTCTCCTACAGTACCTGTCCCTCCAGCCCAGCCTGTTGGAGTGGCCTAGTGATTTAGTCTGAAACTGGGAAAACCACATAAAGGGCAGACTGAGGTCACTCAAGTATTGCCTTTTATTTCGCAAATAATCATGCAGGGCACAGAAAGGAGAAGTGAAAAATAATGCAGAAGTTATTGAATGTTGAAAGCCAAATAGCAGAGAATTTAAATCAAGGGGTGGAGGAATTCTATCACTGAGGCTAGTTCCTCTGATTTGATGAAATTTAATTCTTTGTAGTGGGCACTGATTGTGGGGTCTGATCCTAACTTAGATCACTAGTAGTCTAGGGCTGCCTACATGAGTAAGGGTCTACAGGATCAGGCCCTAGAGACAGCAAAGGATGCCAGACTTCTGAAGGGGTGCCTTTATTTAGTACCTCTAGTGCACTGAGCTGTTGCACAGAATTTAGAATAATCTTTGACAGGATTATAAAAAAACTTAATTTTTATTAAAAACTCGTACTTTGAATCATCAACTATAACCATGTTTGTGCATTTAAAAAGCCCATTATGCATCTACTGTAATTTACCATATGCGCATGCAGTTGCTGCACTTGGGTACACATTTGCTGAAACTACACATGCAAATTAGCATGCAATCATCAGAGATGTTTCAAACAACTGGTAGGCTTCTTCCATAAAGGGTTTAAACAATTCTGAATAAAGAACTTTTGTTAGTCTGTTGGTGGGTTAGAAACAAAACAAAAGGACTACACGAGTCAGATAAATGACTATGAATAGTTCTCCCAGCTCTAGGCCCTCCATTTTTCCTCTCATCCAAAAGACAGAAACTCTAGCAACAGACTTCTTCATGCCATACTGAGCTGTCTGCTCAAAAACCCTCCAAGGCAAGACTCACACCTACTCAATAACCACCACCATTTCCTGGCACAATTGGCTTTTCCAGGGTGGTCTCCCATTCAAGTACTAACCATGCTTACTTAGTTTATGAGATCACGCAGGGCAGGTGGCACGGCTGCCTCTGGAAAACAAGTTGGTGCAGTCCTTTAGCGGGTGGTTTCAGTGGTTAGGCATTAGGGTGACCAGACAGCAAGTATGAAAAATCGGGATGGGGTGGGGGGTAATAGGTGCCTATATAACATTAAGCCCCAAATATCGGGACTGTCCCTATAAAATCGGGACATCTGGTCACCCTATTAGGCATAGCTTAAACAACAAGAAAATCAGCCGGAGTAGCAACACTGGAAGCCTGAAGCTCCTGGTTTAGCTCAGAAAATGAAAGTTTCCTCAAGGTCAAAGAGTGGGAAGAATTAAGTCACTATTCTAGTTTATTTTTGTTTGCCTGTTAATCGTAGGGGAGCGTACAAGTGGAATCTTCTTACTGCTGCCATGGAAACAAAGGACCATGTTCAGTCCGTAACACAATTTACAGCCATCTGCAACAGAAATAGTTGCTGGCCTGTTAGTGTAAAATAATGTGGGGCTGTGGAAGAAGAAACTTTTAGGGCAAAGGGATGTTTGGAAAGGTTTACAAAATGTTAGCAGACTCTTGGACACCGGGCAACATTTCTGCAGTGCTCATTGCAGGTTAGGTCATGTGCTATCCATAAATATGTACATTATATCAAATATATGCTATAATCATATGTATATATGTGTGTTTGTGTGTGGTATGGATACATAGAGTAGATCATATATATAATAATTACAGATCTATGAAATAATGTATGTTTACATATGTATACCTATTAGAGATTATCTATATTGCAAAACCAATGCGTGAACACTGGCTTAAATTCCAAGTGCCTGTTTGATTTATACATGTCCATCGTGCTTTTCATTCATGATTCACAAACATTTGTGTGTTGGCAGTTTTGTTCACACTGATGTTCTGGAGTTGCATGCAAACAAGCATATTTGTGCACAAATAAGAGTATTCACTAATTGCTATTTGTTGTTCACCACTTGCCATTCATCATTCTTCTGTTTCAAAAGTTTCCAGCACCCAATCAGGGGGCAGAAACAATACCAAGTTTCTTAGCTCACCAATCCCACCCCACAAATAACACATAGCAAATTATTAAAAGTGAACAGTATGCAAAGTAGGCTGTTTTACCTTAAAATTACAGTATTAATGGAACAGGTCTGAATAGCAAATAGGACCCTGCTTAACTTTATGCCTATGAATAGTCCTGTTGAATTCAATGGACCATCCACTTCTTAAAGTTAAGCAGGTGTCTTAGTGTTTGCAGGACTGGACATTAAGGGCACGAGCCAACATTTGCAGAAGTCAGCGGGAGACCCTCCATTGCCTTAACTGGTGCCGTATGCCAGCATTACTGCATAATGCCTGAACAGATCCCTTCCTTCA
>NW_020700218.1:0-3037 GCF_002925995.2 Terrapene triunguis | reverse complement strand
TGAAGGAAGGGATCTGTTCAGGCATTATGCAGTAATGCTGGCATACGGCACCAGTTAAGGCAATGGAGGGTCTCCCGCTGACTTCTGCAAATGTTGGCTCGTGCCCTTAATGTCCAGTCCTGCAAACACTAAGACACCTGCTTAACTTTAAGAAGTGGATGGTCCATTGAATTCAACAGGACTATTCATAGGCATAAAGTTAAGCAGGGTCCTATTTGCTATTCAGACCTGTTCCATTAATACTGTAATTTTAAGGTAAAACAGCCTACTTTGCATACTGTTCACTTTTAATAATTTGCTATGTGTTATTTGTGGGGTGGGATTGGTGAGCTAAGAAACTTGGTATTGTTTCTGCCCCCTGATTGGGTGCTGGAAACTTTTGAAACAGAAGAATGATGAATGGCAAGTGGTGAACAACAAATAGCAATTAGTGAATACTCTTATTTGTGCACAAATATGCTTGTTTGCATGCAACTCCAGAACATCAGTGTGAACAAAACTGCCAACACACAAATGTTTGTGAATCATGAATGAAAAGCACGATGGACATGTATAAATCAAACAGGCACTTGGAATTTAAGCCAGTGTTCACGCATTGGTTTTGCAATATAGATAATCTCTAATAGGTATACATATGTAAACATACATTATTTCATAGATCTGTAATTATTATATATATGATCTACTCTATGTATCCATACCACACACAAACACACATATATACATATGATTATAGCATATATTTGATATAATGTACATATTTATGGATAGCACATGACCTAACCTGCAATGAGCACTGCAGAAATGTTGCCCGGTGTCCAAGAGTCTGCTAACATTTTGTAAACCTTTCCAAACATCCCTTTGCCCTAAAAGTTTCTTCTTCCACAGCCCCACATTATTTTACACTAACAGGCCAGCAACTATTTCTGTTGCAGATGGCTGTAAATTGTGTTACGGACTGAACATGGTCCTTTGTTTCCATGGCAGCAGTAAGAAGATTCCACTTGTACGCTCCCCTACGATTAACAGGCAAACAAAAATAAACTAGAATAGTGACTTAATTCTTCCCACTCTTTGACCTTGAGGAAACTTTCATTTTCTGAGCTAAACCAGGAGCTTCAGGCTTCCAGTGTTGCTACTCCGGCTGATTTTCTTGTTGTTTAAGCTATGCCTAATAGGGTGACCAGATGTCCCGATTTTATAGGGACAGTCCCGATATTTGGGGCTTAATGTTATATAGGCACCTATTACCCCCCACCCCATCCCGATTTTTCATACTTGCTGTCTGGTCACCCTAATGCCTAACCACTGAAACCACCCGCTAAAGGACTGCACCAACTTGTTTTCCAGAGGCAGCCGTGCCACCTGCCCTGCGTGATCTCATAAACTAAGTAAGCATGGTTAGTACTTGAATGGGAGACCACCCTGGAAAAGCCAATTGTGCCAGGAAATGGTGGTGGTTATTGAGTAGGTGTGAGTCTTGCCTTGGAGGGTTTTTGAGCAGACAGCTCAGTATGGCATGAAGAAGTCTGTTGCTAGAGTTTCTGTCTTTTGGATGAGAGGAAAAATGGAGGGCCTAGAGCTGGGAGAACTATTCATAGTCATTTATCTGACTCGTGTAGTCCTTTTGTTTTGTTTCTAACCCACCAACAGACTAACAAAAGTTCTTTATTCAGAATTGTTTAAACCCTTTATGGAAGAAGCCTACCAGTTGTTTGAAACATCTCTGATGATTGCATGCTAATTTGCATGTGTAGTTTCAGCAAATGTGTACCCAAGTGCAGCAACTGCATGCGCATATGGTAAATTACAGTAGATGCATAATGGGCTTTTTAAATGCACAAACATGGTTATAGTTGATGATTCAAAGTACGAGTTTTTAATAAAAATTAAGTTTTTTTATAATCCTGTCAAAGATTATTCTAAATTCTGTGCAACAGCTCAGTGCACTAGAGGTACTAAATAAAGGCACCCCTTCAGAAGTCTGGCATCCTTTGCTGTCTCTAGGGCCTGATCCTGTAGACCCTTACTCATGTAGGCAGCCCTAGACTACTAGTGATCTAAGTTAGGATCAGACCCCACAATCAGTGCCCACTACAAAGAATTAAATTTCATCAAATCAGAGGAACTAGCCTCAGTGATAGAATTCCTCCACCCCTTGATTTAAATTCTCTGCTATTTGGCTTTCAACATTCAATAACTTCTGCATTATTTTTCACTTCTCCTTTCTGTGCCCTGCATGATTATTTGCGAAATAAAAGGCAATACTTGAGTGACCTCAGTCTGCCCTTTATGTGGTTTTCCCAGTTTCAGACTAAATCACTAGGCCACTCCAACAGGCTGGGCTGGAGGGACAGGTACTGTAGGAGAGGAAATCACAAGTTCCACCACCAGCAAATTTAGGGCCTGATCTTGCAAGCCATCTCCATGAAGAATGAGTCCAGTGGGAATTCTGTGTATGAAGGGCTTTCGGGAATAGGCCCTTGTGGCCCACCCCATCCCTGTTTCTCTAACACTCAGCTTTCCACACCATGACAAAAAAAGACACTTCGAAAATTGCACTGTTGATGGCTGGCAGATGGATGTAGATTTGTAAGTAGCTTTGGAAAGATCTGCATCCAGTTGTCTAGCTACTGTTGCCCCAAGCCAGATCTCATGCCCTCTCTGTAACCTATACCCATTTACTCCAGCTCTATGGGACATATAAATACATACCCTGCCTAGCTGAGATCTCTCCAAGTAATTGAGGGTTCCTACTGAAGCTCTGGTCCCAGTGTGCCTTACTCTCTAGCTGTATTGTTAGCATTCCTCAAGGAATCTCAATAGCTCTAGGAGACGCTGAACAAGTGAGTCTTTTAGCTAGAGAGAGCGGATGTCTGTATAAAGCAAATTCAAAAGAAAAGGTGCTAGTGGAGCTGCCTTCACACCAAGAAAGAGCTCACAGGAGCTCACACCAGCAGCAGAACATCAAGACCCCATGTGCAAACATTTCCTCTTTGAAGATTCATTTCTCCCAACAGGGGCGTGAATAAAAGAG
>NW_020700217.1:0-1406 GCF_002925995.2 Terrapene triunguis | reverse complement strand
CTTTTACATCTAGTTTTTATTCACAAGCTTTTCTACTTTTTTCTTCAGTTGGTTTCTTAACTTTAAATGAACTAGTCATTGAACTGAACTAGGTGAATAAACCCAAATGTTTTCTCTGCACCTACAGAAGAGGCTCAAAAACTGGTTCAGCACTTCAACAAACTCAGGTTACAAGCGCTTAGTTAGTAACTTCCACCAATTCAGTGGTTTGACTTTCTCTGAAACTTTAACAGCAAACATGTACTGCTTAATATTAATATTTTAATTTCATTTAAATGATTTAATTGATTTTTGTAAGTTTAGGCCTTAACATATGTTGTTATAATTTCAAAGAGGTTTACTTTAAAAAATAAACCATTATTTAATTTTTTAAAAATCCAATTATATATATAAAAAAAAGTAAAACTTTTTTTTTTTTTTTAAATAAAATCATTTTTATCCACCCCACTGTGTGGCCTCAAACTTGTCATAGCCTCACTGTTTTTCAGTTCCTCTATCTGTAGTTACATATCTGCAGTACCTTGTAGAGCTGTTGGGAGGATTACTATATTTATGACATGAGGAAAAAGGTAAATCACTACACAAGTGCTTTATACGCAGCTTTCCAAATAGGGATTTCAATTTTTTTTATTAGTAGGCTGATTTCTCTTTAGCACAAGTATGGAACACATGTTTTTAATAATATTAAAGTCAACAACCGTCATTCTACCGCACACGTCAAGAGTAATTTCTAGTAATCCAATTGTATCACCCCCAGTTTTATTTACTTTAAAAAAAAATTATTGACTTATTCCTGTTTTACGTCAGTTTTCAGGTTGTGAGATAAGAAACAATTACACTCTTGTCACTTTATTCCACTGACATTTCTTCAGTAAACTATTCATGAATAGGCCCCCAAATGTGTAACAGTAAGCACATAATCTACTGTTTATGTGCAGTAATGAAAAGTGAGGTTTTACCAAAATGATTTTTTCCACAACAGGCAGTCCAGAAACTATACTTTGCAATTACAGTGCCTACCATCTGAGGATCTCAAAATGATTTATCAATATTCAGTATACTATAGAAGACCCTGTGAATTAAGTAACTATTATCCTTATCCCGCAAACGAGGAAATTGGGACAATTGTGGGCGAAAGCCAGATCTCGAAGCCTAGATTGGAACTTTAACCTCCAGACCAACAGTTCTCAAATATTTTGATAGCATGAACTACCTCTTAATAGAAAGAGCGTTCTTGCAAACCCATCCCATTCCAAGTATAAGGTCTACCTCCCCTCTCATTGATAATCTCATAGCATCCCTGTGCCAACTACAGAAATATCTTGTATGGAAAATTAGTATTAAGTATGTATTTTTAGCTGCCTCTGAATGTTGTTTAGTATCTGGAAACAAGGATACCCATATAG
>NW_020700216.1:0-1333 GCF_002925995.2 Terrapene triunguis | reverse complement strand
CTCGCGGCACTGCTTTGCATCATCCGGGCATTGCGATCTCAACCCATTATTCCAATAGGCGTGGTGTTCATAGTGCTCATAATTGCCGCGGTGATCTGAGCGGGCTCCATGATCCCAGTGCTGGCTATGGCGTCTGGTCTGAAAAAAGGCGAGACATCACAGTCTATATGTATTATGTGTGCTGCCAACCCTGACATAACAACATCCTCCCCATACTCTGTATGTTCCCCCAATGACCGACAACTGACTCCTCAAATCTTTTGTACCGTTTATTTTTAAATATTCTATAATAAAATTTATATCTGACGGACCAGGGGAGGGAGGGGCGAGTGACGACATGGCGTACAGGTACAGGGAATTAAAATCTAGAAAGGTGGCTTTGCATCAGGGAGAAACACAAACAACTGTCACACAGAATGCCCCCCCCCCCAAAGATTGAACTCAAAAGCCTGGGTTTAGCAGGAGGGAGGGGGGAAGCAAATGAATGGAGAATAAATCTATTTTTTACATCTTAAGACGACGGCGCAGCATGACTGATAGCCCTTGGCATTTTCTGGGTGCTTGGCAGCAAATACTGGGCGCTTGGCAGTAAGCCTTCAGGTCTACTGCACAATATGATGCCCACTGCAGTATGACAACGATGGATACCAGTCGTAATATACTATCTTCTGCCCAAAAGGCAAGGGGTTGCTGCTGTGTAGCAATCTAGCCCCACGTCTGCCAGCCCCATGTCTGCCAGCACCCAGATCACCATCGGCCTCTTCTGGGTGCTTAGCAGACAATACTGGGCACTTGGCAGAAAATAGCATACTACGACTCTGCTAACGTGCAATGAGCCAGCAGGGCGCCTGGCAGAAAATAGCATACTACGACTGATAACCATCATTGTCTGCCCGGGTGCCCATGATCGACAGCCACTGCAGTACGATGACGACGGTTACCAGTCGTAATAAACCATCTTCTACCAAAAGGCAAGGGGCTGGTGCAATGCAGCACCACGGCTGCCAGCCCCACAGCTGCCTGCACCCAGATCGCCAATGAAGGCTACCAGTCATGCTGCACCGTCTACCGCCAAAAGGCAGTAAGCTGCTGCTGCTGTTTAGCAATGCAGTCCCACGTTTGCCGGCACCCGGAAGAGATATGGTGACGGTAAGCTGAGCTGAGCGGGCTCAATGCTTGGCGTGGTATGTTGTCTGCACAGGTAACCCAGGTAAAAAGGCGCGAATCTATTGTCTGCCGTTGCTGTGACGGCGGGGGAGGGGCCTGACGCAATGTACCCAGAACCCCTCGCGGCACTGCTTTGCATCATCCGGGCATTGCGATCTCAACCCAT
>NW_020700215.1:0-2704 GCF_002925995.2 Terrapene triunguis | reverse complement strand
ATTAGTTTAGTTACACAATGTAAATGTTTGCTACTGCATTATAACAGGATGTAGATAGTGAAAACAATGCAAGAAACATCCCACTAGTTTTCATGAAGTTTAAACACCAAATAAATTCATACATTTATCACTTTGATCTATACTAACACACAAGTGAATTGGCTTGGGGCTCTGGCATGAGCTGGCACCTGGTCTACCAGCATCACAGTCTTCACCCAGGATCTTCAACATAGGCCACTCAGAGAAATCTTGACTCAGGTACTTCTAGCTCCACTCAGCTCCCAGTATCTTACCTTGTCTCAGGCTCACCACAGTTAGAACCCCTTGTCTTCCACTATCTTAACTTGGTCTCAGCTTCCTATTGAACCCTGTTTCAGGCCTGCTGCAGTGAGAATCATCAGCTCCTGTCAGTGGCACCTGCAGCCTTATGGACAGTGCATAGCATTGGCAGGCATGCCAAGTCATTCACCCAGGGCCCAGTTTGTGGGGCTCCAGCTCATTTGGTTCAGCAATGTACTACCAGCAGCAAGGAGAGCATCACTGGCCACTGAGGTTTGGCCTCGTGATCACCCCATCATGCCAAAGGGGCCAAACTGAGCAGTTCTGTGATCCCCAAGTTCCAGATCACAATGACACTCAGTTTTGGCCCTGCCACCCCTCCTCCTCATGACAGAGGGCCAGGAGACCACACCTGAGTGGGCAGTGGAGTGACCAGCAATGCTTCTCCTGTACACAGCCATTGGGGCAGCTCCTGTACCACAGCTTCCCTGGGGGGCCTGCTCTGCCTCACCCCACTTCCAACAGTCCATGTCCCTCTACTCCACCCTGCCCACAGGACTCACTCAGCAACAGCCTCAAGACCTGCTGCAAGTACAGGGAGGAGAGCTGTGGTGAGTGCCCACAGAGGGGAGCCAGCAAGGAGAAGGGCAGCAGGAGGGAGGTGTGTGTATAGTATGTGAAGAACTTCTGGGGGTGCTCCTGGCTCCTGTAGCCATCACCTTTTCACTGTCTGTACCTATGGCGTGTGCTGCCTCTAGAGACATTCCCTGACACCCTCAGCTTCCCAGGCTTCCTTTCTAGGTCCCCTGCCCTCCTTCTGTAGGGCTTCTTGCTGGAGGCCAGTCCAATACCCGCAAAGTTCTTTCTTGCTCTTATTTCAGATCATGGCTCCGAGGCTTCCTCCTGGCTCACGGTCAAGTCTCCCAAGTTTCTCTCAGCCTTTAGCCCAAAGGAGAAAATTCCTCATCTCTCACCTGGGTCTCCTCCCTGGCCTTCCCCCCAACCCCTGCCCTGTGCTCCTTCCCTTATGAAGGAGCAGCTGGGTTTGATCACCAGTTCTACCTAACACACCTCCAGGTGCCACCCAGCGGCCTGTTAACCCATGGTTAACCAGTATGGGGTTTATGCACCAGAACAGAGACAGAACATTGTCTTCGGAGTGCTAGAAAGATGTATTGGGCCAGGTCCTCAGCTGGTGAGAATTACTGTATGTTCATGGATTTAAATGGAAAATTTGGAGCACTGTAGTTCACTGAAAAAGATGCACCGTGCCCTGCCCAAAAATCAGGATTATGAGACAAAATTTTCATGTCAACCCCCAGAAGCATGAATAGAGTCCTTTAATCAAAGAGTTGTAAGCTGCTGAAAAGCCTTGCCTGCCACTGTTCAGAAAGAGAAGCTTCTCTGGCAAGCAGTTTTAAAGAAAGTTTTTTAAAAGCTTACCAAATTAATTCTATGAAACATTCCAACTCACTAAATAAACACCCCCTTCATGCTGGGGACACATCTTACTCCTGTGAGGAGTCACAGCAGCAGCAGGAAAGCATAATTATTTCCCTGCATTTCAGCTTGTGCTGACCAACCATTATGTTAATTATGTTGGCTTTGCTAAGCTTTAGGATTGTTATGAAGAGCCAGCTTGGGTGAAAATCTGATCTCTTTCAAGAGAAAGCATGGGCTAGACTGAACAGTTTCTAAGAAAAATAAATTAGGCTCATGCCTCTCTTCCCCCAGGTTTCCCAGGACACCATAGCTCCAGCAGCATTTGGCTATTGGAGGTGACTCATTGACAGATACAAAGAGCAATATGTAAGCACAAGAAATGGAACATTACAGTATTAAGACCATCCTGTCCGGTGTCTGCACCAGTGGAAATTTGTGCAGCCCCCAATGTAGAGTCCCTGCTGGCAGACAGTGCCCCATGAGCACAGGGGAAGGGCAGCCCTCCTCCAAAAGTGAGTGTTGGTGGTTGGGAAATAGGCCTGGCTAGGGTAGCCAAAGGTTAGCACTTATTCAGCTTAAACTCCGTGGGGCAGACTCTCAGTGGTGTCAACTCTCATAGCCCCATTGACATTACAGAGGCTGACAATTTATTGCAGCTTAGGATCTGCCCCCCAATGCTTCTGGACACTGCAGTGTGGATGTAGAGGAGAGGGTGGTGGCAGAAAAGCGGTCTACATTCTATGACACACCACCCCATAATTTCAAACCTGATCTTTCTAATGTAAAAATTAGGCACTCACAAACATGGTGATGGGCAGAATAGAAATACTTAGACATTTTTGTAAAATAACCATTTGAAGTCATCTTTATGTGATGTGAGGTGAGCAGCAGTAACAGGATTTTCCACAGGATTTAAGGTAGGAGCAAAGACACTATCATATTGGGTCAGATCAGTGGTCCATATAATCCAGTACAGGGCCGG
>NW_020700214.1:0-1604 GCF_002925995.2 Terrapene triunguis | reverse complement strand
CAACAAACCTGGCGTTCTGTTTCCTTTCCTGCGTCGTCACCACTGCAGCTGGTGACCCCGACGTGATACCCCTCTACTCACCGGCTGGAGATGCCGAGCGCGCCCGCGGCTGTTTGCTGCCCCTAATTCGTGAGTATGGGGGGGGGGACTCTCCAGTGCCCAGAAGGAGCACGCAAGAGAGTTACATAAGATTATACGGCAGCGATCATGCATCGCTGTCCCGGTCGCTCATATTGAGGACCTTCTAAGGGAAATAGACCGCCAGTGCCCCTGGTATCCGGACCGCGGGTCTTTACAGCTTCCTGATTGGATATGGATTGGGATCACCTTGCATAGTAAACCCCGTGCCCCAGTTCAGCACCTGCTGCTCTGGCAGCGTTGTAAGGAGGCGCTGGAGGGGGTCGGCCCCGATGGCCTTAAGCCGGTTTCCCCTTTGCCCCCAGGTGAGGGGCCACCCCCCTCCTGCCCGCAGCTGACCCCCCCTGCGCCGCCGCCCGTGGCGGCGCCCCCCTGCCTACCGGTCGGGCGGGGGGGCGCTGTCGCCGCGGCGGTGCAGCCAGCGCGTTAGGCCGGTCTCTTGACCGGCAAGGAATCCAGCTGTGGGTTCGAGGCGTTCCCCGTCTCTAGGCGGGATAATGGAAATGGGGGGGAGATAGTGGATTGGGAGGCTCTCCCCTACTCGGTTCTGCGCGAGCTCCGCAAGGCGGTTCGTGAGACCGGGGTGCGGTCCACTTTCACCCTGGGGATCATGGAAGGTGTGTCAAACAGTTGCTCCTTGCTCCCCCAAGACTGGAAAGACATGTGTCGCATGGTGCTGTCTCCCGCGCAATACGTTGTGTGGGACAGCGAGTACCAGAGAGAGGCGCTTGCGGCAGCAGCACAAGGTGGGGGGGCCTATCTCGCTGAGCAGTTGTATGGCACAGGGCAGTTTTTGAGCATCCCCCAGCAGGTGGAGGGCACGCCCCGGGCAGCTTATCCCTGGTGGTCTAGTGGTTAGGATTCGGCGCTCTCACCGCCGCGGCCCAAGTCCGTGGGCGGATGATGGAGGGGGCTACATCTCCACCTGTGGGGCCGTGATTTATTAACGCTTTAACTGCCACCATCCATATTGATGATTAGGCATATGGCCCTCCCCCTCCGTTGGCTCACTGATGAGCCCGTCTGGGTTGCACAGTGGCCGCTTCCTCTGGACAAGCTGGAGGTTCTCCAGCACTTGGTTAATGACCAGCTACGGGCAGGGCATGTGGAGGAGTCCACTAGCCCCTTTATTACCCCCGTGTTTGAAAGCTGAAGTTAGAAGTAAAAGGCAATCAAAAGACTGGAAAAGTCAATTGTGACCCTTTTTAAGTAAGAATCCTTAAGCTGTGGATAGCTTTGGATCTGGAAGCAAGCCAGAAAGCATCTGTATTAATGCAAGTTTCTAACTAATAAGGTAGAAGCCACTGAAACCTGGGCTGCCTATGAAACAAATACAAGGAAACATTTTAAGCAATGACTGACTGCCCAGAAGGGGTAGACCTCTGTTCTTTTGTTTTTCAGATCATCAGAGAAAACGGATGCCAGCTAAACAGCATTCAATGTACCATGCATTTACTGGCACAATA
>NW_020700213.1:0-1604 GCF_002925995.2 Terrapene triunguis | reverse complement strand
CAACAAACCTGGCGTTCTGTTTCCTTTCCTGCGTCGTCACCACTGCAGCTGGTGACCCCGACGTGATACCCCTCTACTCACCGGCTGGAGATGCCGAGCGCGCCCGCGGCTGTTTGCTGCCCCTAATTCGTGAGTATGGGGGGGGGGACTCTCCAGTGCCCAGAAGGAGCACGCAAGAGAGTTACATAAGATTATACGGCAGCGATCATGCATCGCTGTCCCGGTCGCTCATATTGAGGACCTTCTAAGGGAAATAGACCGCCAGTGCCCCTGGTATCCGGACCGCGGGTCTTTACAGCTTCCTGATTGGATATGGATTGGGATCACCTTGCATAGTAAACCCCGTGCCCCAGTTCAGCACCTGCTGCTCTGGCAGCGTTGTAAGGAGGCGCTGGAGGGGGTCGGCCCCGATGGCCTTAAGCCGGTTTCCCCTTTGCCCCCAGGTGAGGGGCCACCCCCCTCCTGCCCGCAGCTGACCCCCCCTGCGCCGCCGCCCGTGGCGGCGCCCCCCTGCCTACCGGTCGGGCGGGGGGGCGCTGTCGCCGCGGCGGTGCAGCCAGCGCGTTAGGCCGGTCTCTTGACCGGCAAGGAATCCAGCTGTGGGTTCGAGGCGTTCCCCGTCTCTAGGCGGGATAATGGAAATGGGGGGGAGATAGTGGATTGGGAGGCTCTCCCCTACTCGGTTCTGCGCGAGCTCCGCAAGGCGGTTCGTGAGACCGGGGTGCGGTCCACTTTCACCCTGGGGATCATGGAAGGTGTGTCAAACAGTTGCTCCTTGCTCCCCCAAGACTGGAAAGACATGTGTCGCATGGTGCTGTCTCCCGCGCAATACGTTGTGTGGGACAGCGAGTACCAGAGAGAGGCGCTTGCGGCAGCAGCACAAGGTGGGGGGGCCTATCTCGCTGAGCAGTTGTATGGCACAGGGCAGTTTTTGAGCATCCCCCAGCAGGTGGAGGGCACGCCCCGGGCAGCTTATCCCTGGTGGTCTAGTGGTTAGGATTCGGCGCTCTCACCGCCGCGGCCCAAGTCCGTGGGCGGATGATGGAGGGGGCTACATCTCCACCTGTGGGGCCGTGATTTATTAACGCTTTAACTGCCACCATCCATATTGATGATTAGGCATATGGCCCTCCCCCTCCGTTGGCTCACTGATGAGCCCGTCTGGGTTGCACAGTGGCCGCTTCCTCTGGACAAGCTGGAGGTTCTCCAGCACTTGGTTAATGACCAGCTACGGGCAGGGCATGTGGAGGAGTCCACTAGCCCCTTTATTACCCCCGTGTTTGAAAGCTGAAGTTAGAAGTAAAAGGCAATCAAAAGACTGGAAAAGTCAATTGTGACCCTTTTTAAGTAAGAATCCTTAAGCTGTGGATAGCTTTGGATCTGGAAGCAAGCCAGAAAGCATCTGTATTAATGCAAGTTTCTAACTAATAAGGTAGAAGCCACTGAAACCTGGGCTGCCTATGAAACAAATACAAGGAAACATTTTAAGCAATGACTGACTGCCCAGAAGGGGTAGACCTCTGTTCTTTTGTTTTTCAGATCATCAGAGAAAACGGATGCCAGCTAAACAGCATTCAATGTACCATGCATTTACTGGCACAATA
>NW_020700212.1:0-3037 GCF_002925995.2 Terrapene triunguis | reverse complement strand
ATTAGTTTAGTTACACAATGTAAATGTTTGCTACTGCATTATAACAGATAGTGAAAACAATGCAAGAAACATCCCACTAGTTTTCATGAAGTTTAAACACCAAATAAATTCATACATTTATCACTTTGATCCATACTAACACACAAGTGAATTGGCTTGGGGCTCTGGCATGAGCTGGCACCTGGTCTACCAGCATCACAGTCTTCACCCGGGATCTTCAACATAGGCCACTCAGAGAAATCTTGACTCAGGTACTTCTAGCTCCACTCAGCTCCCAGTATCTTACCTTGTCTCAGGCTCACCACAGTTAGAACCCCTTGTCTTCCACTATCTTAACTCGGTCTCAGCTTCCTATTGAACCCTGTTTCAGGCCTGCTGCAGTGAGAATCATCAGCTTCTGTCAGTGGCACCTGCAGCCTTATGGACAGTGCATACCATTGGCAGGAATGCCAAGTCATTCACCCAGGGCCCAATTTGTGGGGCTCCAGCTCATTTGGTTCAGCAATGTACTACCAGCAACAAGGAGAGCATCAATGGCCACTGAGGTTTGGCCTCGTGATCACCCCATCATGCCAAAGGGGCCAAACTGAGCAGTTCTGTGATCCCCAAGTGCCAGATCACAATGACTCAGTTTTGGCCCTGCCACCCCTCCTCCTCATGACAGAGGGCCAGGAGGCCACACCTGAGTGGACAGTGGAGTGACCAGCAATGCTTCTCCTGGACACAGCCATTGGGGCAGCTCCTGTACCACGGCTTCCCTGGGGGGGGCTGCTCTGCCTCACCTCACTTCCAACAGTCCATGTCCCTCTACTCTGCCCTGCCCACAGGACTCACTCAGCAACAGCCTCAAGACCTGCTGCAAGTACAGGGAGGAGAGCTGTGGTGAGTGCCCACAGAGGGGAGCCAGCAGGGAGAAGGGCAGCAGGAGGGAGGTGTGTGTATAGTATGTGAAGAACTTCTGGGGGTGCTCCTGGCTCCTATAGTCATCACCTTTTCATTGTCTGTACCTATGGCGTGTGCTGCCTCTAGAGACATTCCCTGACACCCTCAGCTTCCCAGGCTTCCTTTCTAGGTCCCCTGCCCTCCTTCTGTAGGGTTTCTTGCTGGAGGCCAGTCCAATACCTGCAAAGTTCTTTCTTGTTCTTATTTCAGATCATGGCTCCTAGGCTTCCTCCTGGCTCACAGTCAGGTCTCCCAAGTTTCTCTCAGCCTTTAGCCCAAAGGAGAAAATTCCACATCTCTCACCTGGGTCTCCTCCCTGGCCTTCCCCCCCACCCCTGCCCTGTGCTCCTTCCCTTAAGAAGAACCAGCTGGGTTTGATCACCAGTTCTACCTAACACACCTCCAGGTGCCACCCAGCGGCCTGTTAACCCATGGTTAACAAGTATGGGGTTTATGCACCATAACAGAGACAGAACATTGTCTTCCGAGTGCTAGAAAGATGTATTGGGCCAGGTCCTCAGCTGGTGAGAATTACTGTATGTTCATGGATTTAAATGGAAAATTTGGAGCACTGCAGTTCACTGAAAAAGATGCACCGTGCCCTGCCCAAAAATCAGGATTATGGGACAAAATTTTCATGTCAACCCCCAGAAGCATGAATAGAGTCCTTTAATCAAAGAGTTGTAAGCTGCTGAAAAGCCTTGCCTGCCACTGTTCAGAAAGAGAAGCTTCTCTGGCAAGCAATTTTAAAGAAAGGTTTTTAAAAGCTTACCAAATTAATTCTATGAAACATTCCAACTCACTAAATAAACACCCCCTTCATGCTGGGGACACATCTTACTCCTGTGAGGAGTCACAGCAGCAGCAGGAAAGCATAATTATTTCCCTGCATTTCAGCTTGTGCTGACCAACCATGATGTTAATTATGTTGGCTTTGCTAAGCTTTAGGATTGTTATGAAGAGCCAGCTTGGGTGAAAATCTGATCTCTTTCAAGAGAAAGCATGGGCTAGACTGAACAGTTTCTAAGAAAAATAAATTAGGCTCATGCCTCTCTTCCCCCAGGTTTCCCAGGACACCATAGCTCCAGCAGCATTTGGCTATTGGAGGTGACTCATTGACAGATACAAAGAGCAATATGTAAGCACAAGAAATGGAACATTAGTATTAACACCATCCTGTCCGGTGTCTGCGCCAGTGGAAATTTGTGCAGCCCCCAATGTAGAGTCCCTGGTGGCAGACAGTGCCCCATGAGCACAGGGGAAGGGCAGCCCTCCTCCAAAAGTCAGTGTTGGTGGTTGGGAAATAGGCCTGACTAGGGTAGCCAAAGGTTAGCACTTATTCAGCTTAAACTCCGTGGGGCAGACTCTCAGTGGTGTCAACTCTCATAGCCCCATTGACATTACAGAGGCTGACAATTTATTGCAGCTTAGGATCTGCCCCCCAATGCTTCTGGACACTGCAGTGTGGATGTAGAGGAGAGGGTGGTGGCAGAAAAGTGGTTTACATTCTATGACACACCACCCCATAATTTCAAACCTGATCTTTCTAATGTAAAAATTAGGCACTCACAAACATGGTGATGGAATAGAAATACTTAAACATTTTTGTAAAATAACCATTTGAAGTCATCTTTATGTGATGTGAGGTGAGCAGCAGTAACAGGATTTTCCACAGGATTTAAGGTAGGAGCAAAGACACTGTTGTAGGAATGTGTTGCTCCCTAATCATAAGCCTTGAAGAACGGCAAACTGTTCCCTCGGAATTGAGGCGGGAGTGACCTTGTTCTAGCGCCTATGTTTGGAAAACATATTGGCTAGCCTGATAGTACCTTTGCAGCTGGCTGTTCACGCGCACAATAGATGAGTTTGCTATTTTGTATAATTGCACACTGCGTGTATCCTGCCTGCCTTCTGAATGGGCAAAGATGTAACCACTAAGAAGAGTTGTAAATAAAGTAAGGAGAGAAATAAAAACCCCAGGAAAAGTTTTCCTGGGAGGCTTTTGGCTTGAGGCTTTTTGCAGGAGGCTTGTAAAGCCCTCTGGCTACCAACAAACCTGGCGTTCTGTTTCCTTTCCTGCGTCGTCACCACTGCA
>NW_020700211.1:0-2502 GCF_002925995.2 Terrapene triunguis | reverse complement strand
TGCCAGCTAAACAGCATTCAATGTACCATGCATTTACTGGCACAATAGGAATTATTTTTGTGTTTTATGGCAAAAATTGTTGTTAAGAATTGCATACCAACAGTCTTTGGAAACAAGGACATGGAAGGTTAACCCACTCCCCATATTGCCCATGGGATCCTTCTGGCTACCTCAGATTTCTAGCCAGAGGGCTGGGGAGGGAGGAAAGCAATTAGACACCTGAGGTTGTACCGAGTGCACTCCTCAAAAGTGGGTGTGCTTGTCCCGGTTTGTTGCTCCAAAGCTCTGTAATAAAGTTATTTTACTGGAAGAGTGAAGGTTTCCTTTGTAGGTTAAGAGAAGCCAAGAAGAGAAGAGGAAAAAGCACAGAATGAGTTAACTGAGAGGAAGATACAGCTTGCAGGCTCATCCAAGGTCACAGCCAAAACTTGGCTGACCCCCCAAGACAAGGGGGGGGGCTTAAATGTGCCCAAGCAACTAAGATCTAAAAAACACTGCCAGGCATTAATGAAATGTGTTAGGTTTTTTCTCACAGGTAGAGAAGTGCTACTCAAAGACCCTAGCACCCCTGCCATTAATTGAAACAAGGAAACTGAGTCTATGTAAAGTCCATCAATGAAAGACTGCCTTTGGCTCCATGCTGAAAAGGCCTTTTCCAAGTCCTGTTAACCACCAACACTGCTGTGAAGTGCCAAGGACTGACTGCCTGGACCCATGCTTCTCACTGCAAAAAGACCCCTCCACCTCGGGAGGACTTTTTGACTGATGATAAGCCTATTTCTCCTTCTAGTTCTGCTGTGCCGTCTGGACAGCAGGAAAAAGGAAAAAAAGACAAGGTGAAGTGCTAGTAACCTCTCCCTTGTCCACTGACAGACCTACTGTTGCTTTGAATTTCTCTAGAAGACACAAAACCACTACAGGGTGATGTGCTAGTAACCTCTCCCCTGTATGATGCTGAATCATGACTGTTTCAGGAAAAGAGAAGAAGGAACATTTGCTTCCTTGAAACCACAAAGTCCAGGGATTCCTGACTACAAGAGACATTAAGAACTGACCCTGGTGAAGAAACAAAGAATTATAACCTGGAAAAAAAGAAACTTGTGGGACCCATTCTTGGGAATGTGGTATTGATTGGATTTTGGGGTTTATTCTACAGGCTGCGCCCTGTGTTTTGGATAAGTCCCTCAGCATGTATTGCCCCTGCCATTTCCTTCATTACACTATTACCCCTGTAATACATCCAAATACAGACAATGACCCAGAAGTTGCTGACAGAGATGGTATTGAATATTACTGAGGCTGGGAAGGCATTGCAGTGGGATCTAGCATGTTCAGGCTTGGCCCACAGCCCTTACAGACACATCAGGAGTACCATCTGATCTGTGGCCATGGAGACATACTTGGAGACTTTCTGGGTGGAAGTGCAGACGTTCTCAGTGCTCCTTCCAAGCATATGGACCGGTTGAGGGGGTGTGGGCTCCCACATACCAAATCCTGCCGGGCCCATGGGAAGGATGCATGTGGGATTGGGTAATTCACCAAGACATCTGGGAAATTAAACTACCTGGTATGCCCAGTTAATTTTAGTCAGTGCTCCTGGGATTACACCTGACAGGACACTTACTTTTTCAAGCTAACGACAGCTGTGTGTATATTAAGGACACCACACTACAAGACATTTGGGTCCACCTGGCAAAAGTATTGAATCAATCTGATTTCTGCCTGGCCGTTGCCCTGGAAATGCAAGGTCTGTTAAGTACCTGCCTTGTTCCTATCTGTAAGTCACCCAGCAACATCTGGGGTGTGAGACAGTGAAAGAAATGTGCTGTTTTAAGCTTACTGATAATAGTAATTGCATGCAATAGCAAATTGATATGCTGAAATGTTATGCTTAAGCCATTTGCTAAGGATGTTTTTCCTCCTTGGTGGAATTATATCTAGTTATAGCCACCCTTAGAGTGGATAAAGACCCTTTTATAGTATGGGGCCTTAGTTTTGATTTTTGGCGTTTTGCTTTGTTTAATGTTTACCCAATCTAGTGGCGTTGTGTATGCTATCCTGCAAAGGTGCTTTGTTTAAACACCGCATATAAAATAAAATAGGGGGGGATGTAGGAATGTGTTGCTCCCTAATCATAAGCCTTGAAGAACGGCAAACTGTTCCCTCGGAATTGAGGCGGGAGTGACCTTGTTCTAGCGCCTATGTTTGGAAAACATATTGGCTAGCCTGATAGTACCTTTGCAGCTGGCTGTTCACGCGCACAATAGATGAGTTTGCTATTTTGTATAATTGCACACTGCGTGTATCCTGCCTGCCTTCTGAATGGGCAAAGATGTAACCACTAAGAAGAGTTGTAAATAAAGTAAGGAGAGAAATAAAAACCCCAGGAAAAGTTTTCCTGGGAGGCTTTTGGCTTGAGGCTTTTTGCAGGAGGCTTGTAAAGCCCTCTGGCTACCAACAAACCTGGCGTTCTGTTTCCTTTCCTGCGTCGTCACCACTGCA
>NW_020700210.1:0-5615 GCF_002925995.2 Terrapene triunguis | reverse complement strand
GTTAGAAGCTCCCGAAATGTGTTGTATTTCAAAATCAAAATCTTGGAGAGCTAAACTCCACCGAAGAAGTTTTTTGTTATTTCCCTTGGCGGTATGAAGCCACTGTAGCGCAGCATGGTCTGTTTGTAGTTGGAAACGCCGTCCCCAAACATATGGGCGTAGCTTTTCCAGCGCGTACACAATGGCGTAGCATTCCTTTTCGCTGATTGACCAGTGGCTTTCCCTCTCAGACAGTTTTTTGCTGAGAAACACGACAGGATGGAATTCTTGATCCGGTCCTTCCTGCATTAAAACTGCTCCCACGCCTCGCTCGGAAGCATCTGTGGTTACTAGGAACGGTTTGTCAAAGTCTGGGGCCCTTAGCACAGGGTCAGACATGAGTGTTGCCTTAAGCTGGTTAAAGGCCTTTTGACACTTATCAGTCCACTGAACTGCATTTGGCTGTTTCTTTCTGGTTAGTTCTGTCAGCGGGGCGGCGATTTGGCTGTAGTGTAGTACAAATCGCCTATAATATCCGGCCAAGCCTAAGAAGGATTGGACCTGTTTCTTTGACTTTGGAACCGGCCACTTTTGGATAGCATCCACTTTGGCCTGTAGGGGATTTATAGTTCCTTGACCCACCTGGTGCCCCAAGTAAGTCACCCTGTTTTGGCCTATTTGACACTTTTTAGCCTTAACAGTTAGTCCTGCCTGTCGGATGCGCTCGAAGACTTTTTCCAGGTGCTCCAGGTGCTCTGTCCATGAATCAGAAAAAATGGCCACATCATCGAGGTAGGCAACTGCAGATTCTCCCAATCCCGCTAGGAGACCATCTACAAGTCTTTGGAAGGTGGCGGGTGCATTTCGCAACCCGAAAGGGAGTACATTGAATTCGTACACCCCTGCCTGGGTGACGAAGGCTGACCTTTCCTTAGCGGGTTCATCTAGTGGTACTTGCCAGTACCCTTTGGTTAAGTCTAAAGTAGAGATGAATTGGGCATGTCCCAATTTTTCCAATAGCTCATCTGTGCGTGGCATTGGATAGTTGTCAGGACGAGTTACAGCATTTAGCTTACGGTAGTCCACGCAAAAGCGTATTTCCCCATCTGGTTTGGGAACTAGAACCACTGGAGATGCCCATGCACTGTTAGAGGGGCGGATTATACCCATCTGTAGCATGTCCTGGATCTCCCTTTGTATAGCAGCTTGGGCATGAGGTGACTCCCGGTAGGATGGGGTTCTAATTGGGTGAGCATTACCTGTGTCAATGGAGTGGTATGCCCGTTCGGTCCGTCCTGGAGTGGCTGAGAAAATCGGTGCAAAGCTTGTGCACAGCTCCTTGATCTGCTGTCGCTGCAGACGTCCCAGGGTCGTGGAGAGGTTCACCTCTTCCACGCCACCATTCCTTTTTCCTTCGTAGTAGACACCTGCCGGCCACTCCGCGTCATCTGTTTCCTGGGCTGTAAACTGGCAAACGTTTAATTCTCTGGAATAAAAGGGCTTAAGAGAATTAACATGGTATACCTTAGGCTTTATGTTGGAGGTGGGGGAGGCTATGAGATAGTTAACAGCTCCTAGGCGCTCCTGGACCGTGAATGGTCCTTCCCACGACGCTTCCATTTTATGGGCCTGGAGCGCCTTTAAGACCATGACTTGGTCTCCTACTTTGAAGGACCGTTCTCTGGAATGTTTATCATACCAGGCCTTTTGCTCTTCCTGAGCATCCTTTAGGTTTTCTTTAGCAAGGGCTAAAGAGTGTCGGAGGGTGTTTTGTAGGTTGCTTACAAAGTCTAGAATGTTAGTTCCTGGAGAAGGCGTAAACCCCTCCCATTGCTGCTTCACCAACTGTAATGGCCCCTTAACCTCGCGGCCATACACAAGTTCAAATGGTGAAAACCCTAAACTGGGATGTGGTACAGCCCTGTAGGCAAAAAGCAACTGCTGCAACACTAGGTCCCAATCATTGGAGTGTTCATTTACGAATTTACGTATCATGGCCCCCAAAGTTCCATTAAACCTCTCCACCAGACCATTGGTTTGATGGTGATGAGGGGTGGCAATCAAGTGATTCACCCCGTGAGCTTCCCACAGGTTTTTCATGTTCCCTGCCAGGAAATTAGTTCCTGAATCTGTAAGGATGTCAGAGGGCCAACCTACCCTGGCAAAAATGTCTGCTAATGCCTGGCACACACTTTTAGCCTTGGTGTTGCTTAAGGGTACAGCTTCCGGCCATCGGGTAGCAAAATCCATGAAAGTCAGTACGTACTGCTTTCCTCTGGGTGTCTTCTTTGGGAAAGGACCCAGAATATCCACAGCTACTCGCTGAAATGGGACCTCAATTATGGGTAGTGGCTGGAGAGGGGCTTTAACCTGGTCTTGGGGCTTTCCCACTCGTTGGCACACCTCACAAGACCGGACATAATTAGCAACGTCCTTGCCCATTCCCTCCCAGTGGAAGGACTTCCTCAACCGGTCTTTGGTTCTGTTCACCCCAGAATGGCCACTGGGATGATCATGGGCTAAGCTCAAGAGCTTTACCCGATACTTAGTGGGAACTACCAACTGTCTTTGAGGATGCCAGTCTTCCTGGTGCCCACGAGAAAGAGTCTCCTTGTATAAAAGTCCTTTTTCTACAACAAACCGGGATCGGTTAGAAGAGCTGAGAGGCGGTGGGGTGCTCCGCGCCGCCGCCCAAGCTTTCTGGAGGCTGTCATCTGCTTCCTGCTCGGCCTGGAACTGTTCCCTTGATGCTGGAGACATCAGTTCCTCCTTGGACTGTGGACTGGGGCTTGGTCCCTCTGGAAGCGATGCAGGTGCTGGGGCTGTTTCCATTGACTGTGAACCGCTGTCCTCTGGTGCACTATGTGGTATTTCAGGCTCTGGCTGAGCCTCTTGGGTAGGGTTATCTGCTGCTTCCGCCAGTTCAGGCTCGCTGGTGCCTTCTGGCATTGGAGTTGTAGACGGGGTTGCAAGCGCTGGACTCAGTGCTGGCAATGGTTCTGGTGCTGGTTGCGTTGCCAGTTCCGGTTCTGGGACTGGCTTTGGCTGGGTCTCTGGGATTGGATCCACTACGGCTGTTGCAGTCGTTGGCAGGGGATCCGGTTCCACCACCTGTGTTTGGGTCTCCGGTAACACCGACGGGGCTCTGGTGGACGGCTCAGGAACAGGGATGGGGGTGAAAGCTTGCTTAGCCTGGCTGCGGGTGACTATTCCCACCCTCTTGGCTAGCTTCACATGGTTGGCCAAGTCTTCCCCCAGCAGCATGGGGATGGGATAATTGTCATAGACTGCAAAAGTCCACATTCCTGCCCAGCCCTTGTACTGGACATGCAACTGGGCTGTAGGCAAGGTTACAGACTGTGACACGAAGGGTTGAATTGTCACTGTAGCCTCCGGGTTGATGAGTTTGGGGTCCACTAGGGATTGGTGGATAGTTGACACTTGTGCCCCAGTATCCCTCCAAGCGATAACCTTCTTACCGCCCACTCTCAAGGTTTCCCTTCGCTCCGAGGGTATGAGAGAGGCATCTGGGTCTGGGGATCTTTGGTGTGACTGGGGTGTAATGAACTGTAATCGGTTGGGGTTCTTGGGGCAGTGAGCCTTTATATGCCCCAGTTCATTACATTTAAAACATCGCCCTGCTAAGGTATCACCGGGGCGATGTTGGTTGGTGGAGACTGGTGGGGTGGGGTGAGAAGGCGTCTGGGGTTTCCCTTGGGATGTGGGTGGGGCCTTGGGTTGTCCCCGGTGGTAAGGTTTTGTTTCGGCTTGCCCCTTCTGATATTCGCTCCAACTGCTACTAGCTTTTTTCTTTTCTGTCACCTCCACCCATTTGGCTCCAATCTCCCCCGCCTCGGTTACAGTTTTGGGCTTCCCATCTAGGATGTACCTTTCTATTTCCTCAGGAACACCCTCTAAAAACTGCTCCATTTGCAATAGGAAGGGCAACTCTTCCGTAGATTTAACATTTGCTCCTGATATCCAGGCATCCCAATTTTTTTGAATGTGGTAGGCATGCCGGGTAAATGACACATCTGGTTTCCACCTTAGGGCTCTGAACCGCCGACGGGCATGCTCAGGTGTTAGCCCCATTCTGATTCTGGCCTTGTTTTTAAAAAGTTCATAACTGTTCATGTGTTCCTTAGGCATTTCAGCCGCCACCTCTGCTAAGGGTCCACTGAGCTGCGGTCTCAGCTCTACCATGTACTGGGTTAGAGGGATGTTGTATCCAAGGCAGGCCCTTTCAAAATTTTCTAAGAAGGCCTCAGTATCATCGCCTGCCTTGTAGGTGGGGAATTTCCTGGGATGGGAAGTGGTACCTGGAGAGGAGTTGTTAGGATGGTCTGCTGCATTCTGCCTAGTCCTTGCTGCTTCCAGTTCCATCTCTCTCTTGTGGGCCTCCTGTTTGGCTTTTTCTTCTCTTTCATGGGCCTCCTGTTTGGCTTTTTCTTCTCTTTCATGCTGCTCTGCCTCGAGTTTTTTAATTTCAAGCAGTCTCTGATGTTTTCTCTCGTTTTCTTCTGCTTCTAGTCTGGCCAGTTCTATTTTTTTAGTTAGTTCTTTGGCAGTCATTTTCCTGTTTTCTTGTGCTGGGTCACACCCTCTGCAGTTGACTGAGACTGGGATGTGTACTTAGCTCTGGCTGCTGCTGAGTTAACAGAGACTTTCTAACAAGTTACTCCCGAGGATGTAAAAAGAAAAAAAAAACACTTCAGCCTGTAAATTACCTTTACCAGTTCAAAGTTTGCTCACTGATTGAACCCTTCTCTTAACAAAGGACCTCGTTAAAAAAACTTAACACCTCTGCCTTCAGGCAAGGAGAGATAAGATATGCATCTACCTTCAGCTCTGCTCTCCAAGCAGCTAGAAGGAGAAAAAAAAATCTCTTACTGGCTTTTGGGTTAAAACGATCTCCACCGCTATGCCACCATGTCAAGGCTGGATCCCCACTTTGAACTTTAGGGTTCAAATGTAGGGGCCTGCATGAAAACTTCTAAGCTTATCTACCAGCTTAGCTTTGGTCCGCTGCCACCATCACAAGAATTCCCTCCCTGGGAAGCCTTGAGAAACCTTTCACCAATTCCCTGGTGAACACAGATCCAAACCCCCTTGGATCTTAAAACAAGGAGAAATCAATCTGGTTCTTAAAAAAGAAGGCTTTTAATTAAAGAAAAAGGTAAAAATCATCTCTGTAAAATCAGTATGGAGAATACTTTACAGGGTAATCAAACTAAAGAGCTCAGAGGACCCCCCTCTGTCTTAGGTTCAAAGTACAGCAAACAAAGATACACACTCTGGTAAAAAGGTACATTTACAAGTTGAGAAAACAAAGTAAATCTAAGACGCCTTGCCTGTCTTTTACTTACTAGTCTGAAATAGGAGAGACTTGTTTAGAAAGATGGGGAGAACCTGGATTGATGTCTGGTCCCTCTCAGTCCCAAGAGCGAACCCCCCTTAAAACAAAGAGCACACAAAAAAGCCTTTCCCCCCCCAAGATTTGAAAGTATCTTGTCTCCTTATTGGTCCTTGGGTCAGGTGTCAGCCAGGTTACCCGAGCTTCTTAACCCTTTACAGGTAAAAGGATTTGGAGTCTCTGTACACAGAGAGCTGTTACCCTTCCCTTTATAGTTATGACA
>NW_020700209.1:0-5257 GCF_002925995.2 Terrapene triunguis | reverse complement strand
AGAAGTTTTCATGCAGGCCCCTACATTTGAACCCTAAAGTTCAAAGTGGGGATACAGCCTTGACATGGTGGCATAGCGGTGGAGATCGTTTAAACCCAAAAGCCAGTAAGAGATTTTTTTTTTTCCTTCTAGCTGCTTGGAAAGCAGAGCTGAAGGTAGATGCATATCTTATCTCTCCTTGCCTGAAGGCAGAGGTGTTAAGTTTTTTTTTAACAAGGGGCTTTGTTAAGAGAAGGGTTCAAAGGGAGCAAACTTTGACTAACTGGTAAAGGTAATTTACAGGCTGAATTGTTTTTTTTTTTCTTTTTACATCCTCGGGAGTAGCTTGTTAGAAAGTCTCTGTTAACTCAGCAGCAGCCAGAGCTAAGTACATCCCAGTTTCAGTCAACTGCAGAGGGTGTGACCCAGCACAAGAAAACAGGAAAATGACTGCCAAAGAAGTAACTAACAAAATAGAACTGGCCAGACTAGAAGCAGAAGAAAACGAGAGAAAACATCAGAGACTGCTTGAAATTAAAAAACTCGAGGCAGAGCAGCATGAAAGAGAAGAAAAAGCCAAACAGGAGGCCCATGAAAGAGAAGAAAAAGCCAAACAGGAGGCCCACAAGAGAGAGATGGAACTGGAAGCAGCAAGGACTAGGCAGGATGCAGCACACCATCCTAACAACTCCTCTCCAGGTACCACTTCCCATCCCAGGAAATTCCCCACCTACAAGGCAGGCGATGATACTGAGGCCTTCTTAGAAAATTTTGAAAGGGCCTGCCTTGGATACAACATCCCTCTAACCCAGTACATGGTAGAGCTGAGACCGCAGCTCAGTGGACCCTTAGCAGAGGTGGCGGCTGAAATGCCTAAGGAACACATGAACAGTTATGAACTTTTTAAAAACAAGGCCAGAATCAGAATGGGGCTAACACCTGAGCATGCCCGTCGGCGGTTCAGAGCCCTAAGGTGGAAACCTGATGTGTCATTTACCCGACATGCCTACCACATTGGAAAAAATTGGGATGCCTGGATATCAGGAGCAAATGTTAAATCTACGGAAGAGTTGCCCTTCCTATTGCAAATGGAGCAGTTTTTAGAGGGTGTTCCTGAGGAAATAGAAAGGTACATCCTAGATGGGAAGCCCAAAACTGTAACCGAGGCGGGGGAGATTGGAGCCAAATGGGTGGAGGTGACAGAAAAGAAAAAAGCTAGTAGCAGTTGGAGCGAATATCAGAAGGGGCAAGCCGAAACAAAACCTTATCACCGGGGACAACCCAAGGCCCCACCCACATCCCAAGGGAAACCCCAGACGCCTTCTCACCCCACCCCACCAGTCTCCACCAACCAACATCGCCCCGGTGATACCTTAGCAGGGCGATGTTTTAAATGTAATGAACTGGGGCATATAAAGGCTCACTGCCCCAAGAACCCTAACCGATTACAGTTCATTACACCCCAATCACACCAAAGATTCCCAGACCCAGATGCCTCTCTCATACCCTCGGAGCGAAGGGAAACCTTGAGAGTGGGCGGAAAGAAAGTTATCGCTTGCAGGGACACTGGGGCACAAGTGTCAACTATCCACCAATCCCTAGTGGACCCCAAACTCATCAACCCGGAGGCTACAGTGACAATTCAACCCTTCGTGTCACAGTCTGTAACCTTGCCTACAGCCCAGTTGCATGTCCAGTACAAGGGCTGGGCAGGAATGTGGACTTTTGCAGTCTATGACAATTATCCCATCCCCATGCTGCTGGGGGAAGACTTGGCCAACCATGTGAAGCTAGCCAAGAGGATGGGAATAGTCACCCGCAGCCAGGCTAAGCAAGCTTCCACCCCCAGCCCTGTTCCTGAGCCGTCCACCAGGGCCCCGTCTGTGTTACCGGAGACCCAAACACAGGTGGTGGAACCGGATCCCCTGCCAACGACTGCAACAGCCGTAGTGGATCCAATCCCAGAGACCCAGCCAAAGCCAGTCCCGGAACCGGAACTGACAACGCAACCAGCACCAGAACCATTGCCAGCACTGAGTCCAGCGCTTGCAAACCCGTCTACAACTCCAATGCCAGAGGGCACCAGCGAGCCTGAACTGGCGGAAGTAGCAGATAACCCTACCCAGGAGGCTCAGCCAGAGCCTGAAATACCACATAGTGCACCAGAGGACAGCGGTTCACAGTCAATGGAAACAGCCCCAGCACCTGCATCGCTTCCAGAGGGACCAAGCCCCAGTCCACAGTCCAAGGAGGAACTGATGTCTCCAGCATCAAGGGAACAGTTCCAGGCTGAGCAGGAAGCAGATGACAGCCTTCAGAAAGCTTGGGCGGCGGCGCGGAGCACCCCACCGCCTCTCAGCTCTTCTAACCGATCCCGGTTTGTTGTAGAAAAAGGACTTTTATACAAGGAGACTCTTTCTGGTGGGCACCAGGAAGACTGGCATCCTCAAAGACAGTTGGTAGTTCCCACTAAGTATCGGGTAAAGCTCTTGAGCTTAGCCCATGATCATCCCAGTGGCCATTCTGGGGTGAACAGAACCAAAGACTGGTTGGGGAAGTCCTTCCACTGGGAGGGAATGGGCAAGGACGTTGCTAATTATGTCCGGTCTTGTGAGGTGTGCTAACGAGTGGGAAAGCCCCAAGACCAGGTTAAAGCCCCTCTCCAGCCACTACCCATAATTGAGGTCCCATTTCAGCGAGTAGCTGTGGATATTCTGGGTCCTTTCCCAAGGAAGACACCCAGAGGAAAGCAGTACATACTGACTTTCATGGATTTTGCTACCCGATGGCCGGAAGCTGTACCCTTAAGCAACACCAAGGCTAAAAGTGTGTGCCAGGCATTAGCAGACATTTTTGCCAGGGTAGGGTGGCCCTCCGACATCCTTACAGATTCGGGAACTAATTTCCTGGCAGGGAAAATGAAAAACCTGTGGGAAGCTCATGGGGTGAATCACTTGGTTGCCACCCCTCATCACCATCAAACCAATGGTCTGGTGGAGAGGTTTAACGGAACTTTGGGGGCCATGATACGTAAATTCGTAAATGAACACTCCAATGATTGGGACCTAGTGTTGCAGCAGTTGCTTTTTGCCTACAGGGCTGTACCACATCCCAGTTTAGGGTTTTCACCATTTGAACTTGTGTATGGCCGCGAGGTTAAGGGGCCATTACAGTTGGTGAAGCAGCAATGGGAGGGGTTTACGCCTTCTCCAGGAACTAACATTCTAGACTTTGTAAGCAACCTACAAAACACCCTCCGACACTCTTTAGCCCTTGCTAAAGAAAACCTAAAGGATGCTCAGGAAGAGCAAAAGGCCTGGTATGATAAACATTCCAGAGAACGGTCCTTCAAAGTAGGAGACCAAGTCATGGTCTTAAAGGCGCTCCAGGCCCATAAAATGGAAGCGTCGTGGGAAGGACCATTCACGGTCCAGGAGCGCCTAGGAGCTGTTAACTATCTCATAGCCTCCCCCACCTCCAACATAAAGCCTAAGGTATACCATGTTAATTCTCTTAAGCCCTTTTATTCCAGAGAATTAAACGTTTGCCAGTTTACAGCCCAGGAAACAGATGACGCGGAGTGGCCGGCAGGTGTCTACTACGAAGGAAAAAGGAATGGTGGCGTGGAAGAGGTGAACCTCTCCACGACCCTGGGACGTCTGCAGCGACAGCAGATCAAGGAGCTGTGCACAAGCTTTGCACCGATTTTCTCAGCCACTCCAGGACGGACCGAACGGGCATACCACTCCATTGACACAGGTAATGCTCACCCAATTAGAACCCCACCCTACCGGGAGCCACCTCATGCCCAAGCTGCTATACAAAGGGAGATCCAGGACATGCTACAGATGGGTATAATCCGCACCTCTACCAGTGCATGGGCATCTCCAGTGGTTCTAGTTCCCAAACCAGATGGGGAAATACGCTTTTGCGTGGACTACCGTAAGCTAAATGCTGTAACTCGTCCTGACAACTATCCAATGCCACGCACAGATGAGCTATTGGAAAAATTGGGACATGCCCAATTCATCTCTACTTTAGACTTAACCAAAGGGTACTGGCAAGTACCACTAGATGAACCCGCTAAGGAAAGGTCAGCCTTCGTCACCCAGGCAGGGGTGTACGAATTCAATGTACTCCCTTTCGGGTTGCGAAATGCACCCGCCACCTTCCAAAGACTTGTAGATGGTCTCCTAGCGGGATTGGGAGAATCTGCAGTTGCCTACCTCGATGATGTGGCTATTTTTTCTGATTCATGGACAGAACACCTGGAGCACCTGGAAAAAGTCTTCGAGCGCATCCGACAGGCAGGACTAACGGTTAAGGCTAAAAAGTGTCAAATAGGCCAAAACAGGGTGACTTACTTGGGGCACCAGGTGGGTCAAGGAACTATAAATCCCCTACAGGCCAAAGTGGATGCTATCCAAAAGTGGCCGGTTCCAAAGTCAAAGAAACAGGTCCAATCCTTCTTAGGCTTGGCCGGATATTATAGGCGATTTGTACCACACTACAGCCAAATCGCCGCCCCGCTGACAGACCTAACCAGAAAGAAACAGCCAAATGCAGTTCAGTGGACTGATAAGTGTCAAAAGGCCTTTAACCAGCTTAAGGCAACACTCATGTCTGACCCTGTGCTAAGGGCCCCAGACTTTGACAAACCGTTCCTAGTAACCACAGATGCTTCCGAGCGAGGCGTGGGAGCAGTTTTAATGCAGGAAGGACCGGATCAAGAATTCCATCCTGTCGTGTTTCTCAGCAAGAAACTGTCTGAGAGGGAAAGCCACTGGTCAATCAGCGAAAAGGAATGCTACGCCATTGTGTACGCGCTGGAAAAGCTACGCCCATATGTTTGGGGACGGCGTTTCCAACTACAAACAGACCATGCTGCGCTACAGTGGCTTCATACCGCCAAGGGAAATAACAAAAAACTTCTTCGATGGAGTTTAGCTCTCCAAGATTTTGATTTTGAAATACAACACATTTCGGGAGCTTCTAACAAAGTGGCTGATGCACTCTCCCGGGAAAGTTTCCCAGAGTTAACTGGTTAACAATTGTTCTTGGAATGAAACATATTGTTAGTTTTTATATAATCAGTAGTATGTCTAAAGATACATGTGTCTTATTAACTCTGTTTTCTCCTAGAACTCCAGGAAGAAATCACAGCCAGTGTGGAACCGAACGTCCAACACTATCTGTGATTTGGGGGGCGTGTCATAACTATTAAGGGAAGGGTAACAGCTCTCTGTGTACAGAGACTCCAAATCCTTTTACCTGTAAA
>NW_020700208.1:0-1214 GCF_002925995.2 Terrapene triunguis | reverse complement strand
GTCTGCAGATGAATTCATGTATATTAATAATAATTCCTAGTGCTCAGACTCACATACCACACTGCTTTATATTTTTGCAATACTGAGATGTAACTCATTAATCCTTGCAGCATTCCAGTGGCTTAGGCAAGTATTCATGTTTCCATTTTTACAGGCAGTGAAGAAGAGACAGTGTTAAGTGACCTGACAAGGTCATACATTAAGTCAGTGGTGGAACTAGAACACAGGGCTTTTGGAGTTCCAGTCACATCTTTCTTCCACTAGCCCATGCTTCCTCTTCTGGAGGAGTCTGCCTCAGTGCATCCCCTGAGTTTAGAGGAGGAGATGTCCAGCTGTATCAATTCTGCCTACAGACAAAGCTAAACTGCAGAAAACACTGTGGGGCAAAAGTACTTCATGAAGTCCCTCTTCTTGGCCAAAAAGACTCCATAAAGCAAAGGTCAACACTTGCATCTGAATATAAATATGCATACATATGTAGATATGAAGAGAATGCAGCAGCAATTCTATAATCCATGGGGGGGGGGAGGAGGAGGCAATGCTGCCAATTAAATAGGCCCCCTAATGACATAGTGGCAAACAATACAATTTTTAAAGGGCAGGATTTGTACAAGGCTCCCTTCTACTGTATACAATATGTAGCCCCCAAATTACTTACACAAAAAATGCTAAATTCAGCAGTGCACTATCCAGAGGTGATATCCAAAAATATAGGAACAGTTTCAATTGGAAAGGATGGCAGGTCCATTTACTATAATGAGCTGCTATTTGACAATATGAGAATGTCCCCATTAGGTCTGGTGCCAAGGAAAAAGCTGGAATAGTTCTGAGTCATCATCTGTCTTACCCAGCAGGTAATTCTATTAATGACTTATAGGCCCAGCTTTGTGCTCAATGTTTTAAGGATCAGACAGTTTGTCTGATACAGCACTGTGGTAAATGGTCTACGATAGCAGAGTGTGACAGAGTCAGCATTTTCCCCTTCACACTAGGTAATCAAACAAGTATGAGCTAATAGTTCCAAGATGAGAAGTGATATAGTTTAAGAAAGTTTTCTCAACACATCATGCTATCTCCTTTGGATGATTGAAAGGAGGGTTAGTAATTAGTTACATGAGGCATCAATCAAGTTACCTTTCATTCATGGGTTTAGGACAATGTGCAATGGTCTGCTGTTGTTATGTATATTTCATTAAATATTTAGAGAGGTGATG
>NW_020700207.1:0-1026 GCF_002925995.2 Terrapene triunguis | reverse complement strand
AGGATAGAACAAGAAGCAATGGGCTTAAACTGCAGCAAGGGAGGTCTAGGTTGGACATTAGGAAAAAGTTCCTAACTGTCAGGGTGGTTAAACACTGGAATAGATTGCCTAGGGAGGTTGTGGAATCTCCATCTCTGGAGATATTTAAGAGTAGGTTAGATAAGTGTCTATCAGGGATGGTCTAGATGGTATTTGGTCCTGCCATGCGGGAAGGGGACTGGACTCGATGACCTCTCGAGGTCCCTTCCAGTCCTAGAATCTATAAGAATCTATAAATATGCATACATATGTAGATATGAAGAGAATGCAGCAGCAATTCTATAATCCATTGGGGGGGGGAGGGGGAGGCAATGCTGCCAATTAAATAGGCCCCCTAATGACATAGTGGCAAACAATACAATTTTTAAAGGGCAGGATTTGTACATGGCTCCCTTCTACTGTATACAATATGTAGCCCCCAAATTACTTACACAAAAAATGCTAAATTCAGCAGTGCACTATCCAGAGGTGATATCCAAAAATGTAGGAACAGTTTCAATTGGAAAGGATGGCAGGTCCATTTACTATAATGAGCTGCTATTTGACAATATGAGAATGTCCCCATTAGGTCTGGTGCCAAGGAAAAAGCTGGAATAGTTCTGAGTCATCATCTGTCTTACCCAGCAGGTAATTCTATTAATGACTTATAGGCCCAGCTTTGTGCTCAATGTTTTAAGGATCAGACAGTTTGTCTGATACAGCACTGTGGTAAATGGTCTCCGATAGCAGAGTGTGACAGAGTCAGCATTTTCCCCTTCACACTAGGTAATCAAACAAGTATGAGCTAATAGTTCCAAGCTGAGAAGTGATATAGTTTAAGAAAGTTTTCTCAACACATCATGCTATCTCCTTTGGATGATTGAAAGGAGGGTTAGTAATTAGTTACATGAGGCATCAATCAAGTTACCTTTCATTCATGGGTTTAGGACAATGTGCAATTGTCTGCTGTTGTTATGTATATTTCATTAAATATTTAGAGAGGTGATG
>NW_020700206.1:0-1814 GCF_002925995.2 Terrapene triunguis | reverse complement strand
GTCTGCAGATGAATTCATGTATATTAATAATAATTCCTAGTGCTCAGTCTCACATACCACACTGCTTTATATTTTTGCAATACTGAGATGTAACTCATTAATCCTTGCAGCATTCCAGTGGCTTAGGCAAGTATTCATGTTTCCATTTTTACAGGCAGTGAAGAAGAGACAGTGTTAAGTGACCTGACAAGGTCATACATTAAGTCAGTGGTGGAACTAGAACACAGGGCTTTTGGAGTTCCAGTCACATCTTTCTTCCACTAGCCCATGCTTCCTCTTCTGGAGGAGTCTGCCTCAGTGCATCCCCAGAGTTTAGAGGAGGAGATGTCCAGCTGTATCAATTCTGCCTACAGACAAAGCTAAACTGCAGAAAACACTGTGGGGCAAAAGTACTTCATGAAGTCCCTCTTCTTGGCCAAAAAGACTCCATAAAGCAAAGGTCAACACTTGCATCTGAATATAAGTAGAATATAAGTAGAAGGCAGCTTGGGTGAAAGTGATCATGAAATCATAGAGTTTGCAATTCTAAGGAAGGGTAGAAGGGAGAACAGCAAAATAGAGACAATGGATTTCAGGAAGGCGGATTTTGGTAAGCTCAGAGAGCTGATAGGTAAGGTCCCATGGGAATCAAGACTGAGGGGAAAAACAACTGAGGAGAGTTGGCAGTTTTTCAAAGGGACACTATTAAGGGCCCAAAAGCAAGCTATTCCGCTGGTTAGGAAAGATAGAAAATGTGGCAAAAGACCACCTTGGCTTAACCACGAGATCTTGCATGATCTAAAAAATAAAAAGGAGTCATATAAAAAATGGAAACTAGGACAGATTACAAAGGATGAATATAGGCAAACAACACAGGATTGCAGGGGCAAGATTAGAAAGGCAAAGGCACAAAATGAGCTCAAACTAGCTACGGGAATAAAGGGGAACAAGAAGACTTTTTATCAATACATTAGAAGCAAGAGGAAGACCAAAGACAGGGTAGGCCCACTGCTTAGTGAAGAGGGAGAAACAGTAACAGGAAACTTGGAAATGGCAGAGATGCTTAATGACTTCTTTGTTTCGGTCTTCACCGAGAAGTCTGAAGGAATGCCTAACCTAGTGAATGCTAATGGGAAGGGGGTAGGTTTAGCAGATAAAATAAAAAAAGAACAAGTTAAAAATCACTTAGAAAAGTTAGATGCCTGCAAGTCACCAGGGCCTGATGAAATGCATCCTAGAATACTCAAGGAGCTAATAGAGGAGGTATCTGAGCCTCTAGCTATTATCTTTGGAAAATCATGGGAGACGGGAGAGATTCCAGAAGACTGGAAAAGGGCAAGTATAGTGCCCATCTATAAAAAGGGAAATAAAAACAACCCAGGAAACTACAGACCAGTTAGTTTAACTTCTGTGCCAGGGAAGATAATGGAGCAAGTAATTAAGGAAATCATCTGCAAACGCTTGGAAGGTGGTAAGGTGATAGGGAACAGCCAGCATGGATTTGTAAAGAACAAATCATGTCAAACCAATCTGATAGCTTTCTTCGATAGGATAACGAGTCTTGTGGATAAGGGAGAAGCTGTGGATGTGGTATACCTAGACTTTAGTAAGGCATTTGATACGGTCTCGCATGATATTCTTATCGATAAACTAGGCAAATACAATTTAGATGGGGCTACTATAAGGTGGGTGCATAACTGGCTGGATAACCATACTCAGAGAGTTGTTATTAATGGTTCCCAATCCTGCTGGAAAGGCATAATGAGTGGGGTTCCGCAGGGGTCTGTTTTGGGACCGGCTCTGTTCAATATCTTCATTAACGACTTAGATATTGG
>NW_020700205.1:0-1165 GCF_002925995.2 Terrapene triunguis | reverse complement strand
AGCCTTGGCTTCAGGCACTCCCCCTTTCTGCCTCAGGGGGCAATGCCTTTTTATGTGGCCCTTGGTGTGGCAGTGGAAGCACCCTCGGCGCCTTCCCCCTCCATGGCCCTATCCCTACTCGTTTGGGCCCTAGCCCTTCCCTTTGGGCTGGCCCAGGCCTTGGGAGCCCTGTAGGGGCACTCTCTCTTTAGGTGTCCCTGCTCCCCACAGACCCAACAAGCTGGGGGCCCCCCTGTTACTCTCACAGGGGGCACCTTCTCTGGGTGGGGCCTCTTTGCTCCCTCCCAGTAGGGACACTCCCGGTTGAAGTGGCCCTTTCGCCCACAGGTGAAACATTGCTTGAGCCCAGGCCCTGGCCTCTCGCCCTTGGCGCCTGGTCCCCTATAGGGTGTCGTTGCCCACTCCCACAGCAGCCAGAGCACCTCGCTCTGCTGCTCGGTAAGCTGAGCCACCCAAGCCCTCCAATAAAAGTCCTGATTCTCCACCATTTTGTCTGCCTTTTGGTCTCTCAAAAGTCTGGGCAACTGTCCCACAGTCCTTGCCCTGGCCCCTTGTGTCGGGGCGGACCGCTATGCCCACATTCTCCACCACGTGTGACGGGGTTGGGACTCACCACCTGGCGCCTCCTACTGGTTGTCTCAAGAATTAGCTCTGAACAGTGGAGCGCCCCCTCCTGGTGGTGTCCCGCTTGTTGTCTCGCCCTCGGTTGGCGTGTCCAGACCCGTGTTGCTCCCAAGCTCGCGGCGTCCTCTTCGAGCCACTGCCCTCTAAGGCAGTGCCCCTTAGTCCATCCTCGCCCCCTTCCGGGGGAGGATCAATCAGCTGCCTCTCTGCGTCCTGGCCGATGTGGCCAGCTGCACCCTCAAAGTCACTCCCCTCTTGGCAGGGGGTTGGTGCAGCTCTAGATGGCTGCTCCGTCGGCCAGGTGCAAGGCATGGGGGAAAGGGGGGACCAGGCCCGCCCACTACTCTGGGTCCCAACCCCAGGGACCCTCTAGTGGCAGCCATCCTGCCCTCCTTCTCTCCCTCCATCTGTCCATGTCCCTGGGCCGCTTCCCCTTCGGCCCCTCGCACTGGCTAGGCCCTTCTCTTCAGGGCCTGCAGCCTGACAGACTCCATGCTGGAGTTACCCTCTGCTCCCCCGGGCCTGCCCAGCACTGCACTGT
>NW_020700204.1:0-1235 GCF_002925995.2 Terrapene triunguis | reverse complement strand
AGCCTTGGCTTCAGGCACTCCCCCTTTCTGCCTCAGGGGGCAATGCCCTTTTATGTGGCCCTTGGTGTGGCAGTGGAAGCACCCTCGGCGCCTTCCCCCTGCCACGGCCCTATCCCTACTTGTTTGGGCCCTAGCCCTTCCCTTTGGGCTGGCCCAGGCATTGGGAGCCCTGTAGGGGCACTCTCTCTTTAGGTGTCCCTGCTCCCTACAGACCCAACAAGCTGGGGGCCCCCCGTTACTCTCACAGGGGGCGCCTTCTCTGGGTGGGGCCTCTTTGCTCCCTCCCAGTAGGGACACTCCCGGTTGAAGTGGCCCTTTCGCCCACAGGTGAAACATTGCTTGAGCCCAGGCCCTGCCTGCCACCCTTAGCGCCTGGTCCCCTATAGGATGTGGGTGCCCACCCCTGCAGCAGCCAGAGCACCTCGCTCTGCTGCTCGGCAAGCCAAGCCACCCAAGCCCTCCAATAAAAGTCCTGATTCTCCACCATTTTGTCTGCCTTTTGGTCTCTCAAAAGTCTGGGCAACTATCTCACAGTCCTTGCCCTGGCCCCTTGTGTCAGGGGCGGACCGCTATGCCCACGTTCTCCACCACGTGTGACGGGGTTGGGACTCACCACCTGGCGCCTCCGACTGATTGTCTCAAGAATTAGCTCTGAACAGTGGAGCGCCCCCTCCTGGTGGTGTCCTGCTTGTCGTCTCGCCCTCGGTTGGCATGTCCAGACCCGTGTTGCTCCCAAGCTCGTGGTGTCCTCTTCGAGCCACTGCCCTCCGGCAGTGCCCCTTAGTCCATCCTCACCCCTTTCCAGGGGGGGGGGGGGGAATCAATCAGCTGCCTCTCTGCGTCCTGGCCGATGTGGCCAGCTGCACCCTTAAAGTCACTCCCGTCTTGGCAGGGGGTTGGTGCAGCTCTAGATAGCTGCTCCGTTGGCCGGATGCAAGGAGGGAAAGGGGGGACCAGGCCTGCCCACTACTCTGGGTCCCAACCCCAGGGACCCTCTAGCGGCAGCCGTCCTGTCCTCCTTCTCTCCCTCCATCTGTCCACGTCCCTGGGCCGCTTCCCCTTCGGCCCCTCGCACCGGCTAAGCCCTTCTCTTCAGGGCCTGCAGCCTGACAGACTCCATGCTGGAGTTACCCTCTGCTCCCCCGGGCCTGCCCAGCACTGCGCTGTCCCGGGTGCTAGTCTCCCAGTCTGGAGACAGACCTTCCCCTGTCAAAGACCTGGGACAGACTCCCTGC